>NC_057735.1:29813346-29816848 GCF_004010195.1 Chiloscyllium plagiosum
GAAATATATCCCTGGTGATGGGGTCTTTTTGGAGGTGGCGGAAATGTCGGCGGATGATTTGGTTTATGCGAAGGTTGGTAGGATGGAAGGTGAGCACCAGGGGCGTTCTGTCCTTGTTATGGTTGGAGGAGTGGGGTCTGAGGGCGGAGGTGCGGGATGTGGATGAGATGCGTTGGAGGGCGTCTGTGTCCAGACTGAATTTTATTAAAGACTGGATCTGAGATCACTGAACCAGCTACGTCAGTATTGACCTCCATTAGAACTGAGTGACCATTTTATCTCGACATTTGTTTTGATTGATTTTGATTTGAATGTTGCGAAGCAATTTAACTTCTCAACACCAGATGGAGGTGGACCTCCAGAGTCTGCACTCTCTTGGTTACCAGCCTATGAGTTATCTGACTCAAATTAGGTCTAGTGGGATTGTCTTGCAGTTTTGAGTCCGCATTCCGGCAACAACTGCAATGACTTGCTGGCCCAGATCCTGAAGAAGATTTTAACTCTTTGGCTGAGGTTTGGCTTTGTTTTGGGGTTTTGCTGTGGATTGACGAGAGTCATTCTGTTCAGGATATGTCTTGAGTGAGACTATGCAATTGCTTTTGTTCAATTAGTGTTCCCCAGCTCAGTCAGACTAATCAGGGTGTCCATTTCCATCAGAATACCTTGCAATTCATATGCACTCTTTGTTGCATTTTCCAAAGATAAAGCCAGTTGTGGTGTCCGTTTGAAGTCCAGTTGGGTTTCAGCGAGTAGGTGCTTTTGCATGGTTACATCACTAATTCCACAGGCCAAATGCTCTCTCAGCATCTCATTAAGGATTAAACCTATGGCACATGCCAGTCATCCTAACCTCGTCAAAAGTCTCGATATGGATTCCCCTGGTTCTTGTAATGCCAAGTAAAAATGATAGCCAATCAGAATTAGAGGAGGCTGAGGGTTGTAATATTTCTTAATGTCATGCTGGCTAAGTGGTTACAGAACCAGGACCCAGTTTCATCTCCAGCCTTGGGTGACTGAGTGGGGCTTGCACATTCTTCCCGTATCTGCGTGGGGTTTCCACCAGGTACTCCGGTTTCCTCCCACAGTCCAAAGATGTGCAGGTTAGATGGATTGACTATACTAAATTGCCCATCGTGTCCAGGGATGTGCAGGCTAAGTGGATTAGCCATGGGAAATGCAGATTAGAGGTATAGGGTGGATCGGGGTGGGATGCCCTTCAGAAGGTCAGTATCGACTTGATGGGCCAATTAGCCTACTTTAGGGATCCTAGGATTCTAAATCTGCCAATTCTTAAAAAGGTTTTAGTGTCTGGTGACTCAGAGAAAGTTAAGCTCCTAAAAACAGATAAAGCTGTGGGTCCACAACTGTCAGGAGAATTACTCATTGCTTTGCATCTGCCCCAATGTTATTTGCCTGGAAAAACAAAGCACATTCTTTCCAGATACTGAGCCCAGTCTTCAGCAGGAATCTAATGAGTCAACTTCCCAGAATAATGGCATGATGCCAGAAATGCTTGCCCGCAACCCAAAGACAATTAGATTAGATTACTTACAGTGTGGAAACAGGCCCTTCGGCCCAACAAGTCCACACCGCCCCACCAAAGCGCAACCCACCCATACCCCTACATCTACCCCTTACCTAACACTACTGGCAATTTAGCATGGCCAATTCACCTGACCTGCACATCTTTGGACTGTGGGAGGAAACCGGAGCACCCAGAGGAAACCCACGCAGACACGGGGAGAATGTGCAAACTCCACACAGTCAGTTGCCTGAAGCGGGAATTGAACCCGGGTCTCTGGCGCTGTGAGGCAGCAGTGCTAACCACTGTGCCACCGTGAGCTCACTTATTCAGGGGGTGTGCTTTGCTCTTATCACCACTGAAACAACTGCACAGAAGCCAGTATCCCACCACCAAGTCACACTTTATTTACATGTGAAATGTCCTTGACACTGATCCAGCTTCTTCAGAGCCAGCTCTCCATGTCAGGATTTCTGACCCTCCTATTTTTAATTTTTTTTCCTGACTAACCTGTTCAGAGAAGGTATTATACTCCTCTGGAGCAGGTGGAACTTAAACTTTAGGTATCTCGGTCTACAAGTAGGGATGCTACCACAATGTTGCAAAAGAGCTCACTTCTATGTCTTTTTTTTGCCTTTTTAAACATTTTATTAAACAATTACAAAACAGTTTACAAAATAACAGTTAACATTTACAGCTGTATACAAAGAAACAGCAATTTTACAAGGGAGAAGAGCAGCAAAGCCAGGCCACAAACCCTACTGATCAACCAGTTTACAGGGAAATGAGGACAAGCCTCAAATCCCAGTTTCAAATATGACAAGACAGCAACAATGACATTTGTACATAAGACAATCCAGTTACATAACAAAATGCATACGATACAGACCCAGCAAGCCCCCATCCCTCCCACCTTCTGGCCACTCTAAGGCAGCCCGCCCCTACACACCTTCCAACTCTCCGTCCACCCCATGCCCCTTCCAGTCCTCGGTCTGCCCTGACAGACCTTTCGGCCACCTCTAGCACAGCCCATCCCCTTCCCCAGGGATGACAGCATGCAGGGTTGCCCACAAGCCTACTTCTGTTTCTTTTTTTTTCTTTTTTTTTTGAAAGACAAAGTGCACGAATCTTTATTCAATTTCCACCACCAGGAAGACAGGAAAACACCCGGGTGGCCAGTGACAAACACTGCCCTCACATCAAAGGGCAGTGCTGTGTGATCAAAACAGTGAAGGGGAGGGTAGGGACTAAATCAAAATAGAATTGGAGGGAGAAATGATGCACTCCACTCCCTGCAGCGCCCACCTCTCCCTGAACAACTCCAGGGTGTTGGTGGACACCGCGTGCTCCTTCTCCAAGGACACCCGGGCTCTAACGTAACCGCGGAAGAGGGGCAGGCAGTTGGCCCTAACGACCCCCTCCACGGCCTGCTGCCTGGACCTGTTGATGGCCAGTTTGGCCAGGCCCAGGAGCAGACCCACGAGGAGGTCCGACTTCTGTTTCTTTTTTTTTCCCTCTTTTTTTCTTTTTTTTTCTATCAAAGGGCAGTGACACTCCTGTTTTTTTTTGTTTTTTTTTTCTCTTTAATTTAACCCCCACACTACCACCTAAGTGCGGTAGTGCTTATTTTATCTCTAGCACCCATGGTGTGTGTGTGCAGGTGTGAGACACAGTGAAAGACACAAAGTGCACGAATCTTTATTCAAACTCCACCACCAGGAAGATAGGAAAACACCCGGGTGGCCAGAGACAAACACTGCCCTTCACATCAAAGGACAGTGCTGTGTGATCAAAACAGTGAAGGGGAGGGTAGGGACTAAATCAAAATAGAATTGGAGGGAGAAATGATGCACTCCACTTCCTGCGGCGCCCACCTCTCCCTGAACAACTCCAGGGTGTTGGTGGACACCGCGTGCTCCTTCTCCAAGGAAACCCGGGCCCTAACGTAACCGTGGAAGAGGGGCAGGCAGTTGGCCCTAA
>NC_057735.1:29817221-29821157 GCF_004010195.1 Chiloscyllium plagiosum
CACTGCCCTTCACATCAGAGGGCAGTGCTGTGTGATCAAAACAGTGAAGGGGTGGGTGGGGACTAAATCAAAATAGAGTTGGAGGGAGAAATGATGCACTCCACTCCCTGTGGCGCCCACCTCTCCCTGAACAACTCCAGGGTGTTGGTCGACGCCGCGTGCTCCTTCTCCAAGGACACCCGGGCTCTAACGTAACCGCGGAAGAGGGGCAGGCAGTCGGCCCTAACGACCCCCTCCACGGCCCGCTGCCTGGACCTGTTGATGGCCAGTTTGGCCAGGCCCAGGAGCAGACCCACGAGGAGGTCCTACTTCTGTTTCTCTTTTTATCTCTTTTTTTTTCTTTTTTTCTTCTTTCTTTTTTTTTTCTTTTTTACCTACTTCTGTTTCTATGTGTTAGTCAGGGATCTCTGATTGGACCAGATTAACAGCCACAGTAAGGGAGCACACATTCTATGTAATTCCACCTGGCTGACCTCATTACAATCACTACAAGTTGCATCTCTTTCCTTAATTCCCTCAATACCACAAACATTAATTGTGAAACAATAATAATATTTCCATAAATCAATGATAAAATATCTATGTATTTGAAATTAACAAAGAACATAATCGGACTATCTCCACATCCAAGAGCATTGCAAGTACTTAAATTGCATTGATTTTTCACTTCCAGTTTTTTTGTGTTGTCTTTATAACTAGACCATTTCCTCATTGCGAAGATTGTTAAAGAACTTCCTCTTGGGTTTTTGACTTTAATACTTTAGCATCAGTTGCTAAGAACAGCCTAAATTAATTATCTTCTACATTCCCCATTCATTTTGCACTTGAGACAGCACTCAAAGTATCTGTTTCAGATCAGAAATTCATTGTGTCGAGCATTCTATGGATAAACTTGTATTCTGTCTCTTTGTAGGTCATCAATAGTCTGTTCCCAGAATTGGATCAACCAATCATGGTGCATTATATTCTGAGTAATGGCTTCCAGCAATGCCTTATGAGCTCTTAACATTTCTTTTACATTCCTTTGGTCATTATTTTCAGAAGTGATGATTAACTACATTAACTTTGCCATTAAAAATGAAAATTAAGATATATTGTGAAAACTTTAAGCACAAACATGATATAATCTCATACTCATTGAAATCTAGTCTGAATTACATTATTGGAAAACTATCAATCTATAAATCCATGTCCAAACAATCATACAGGAACATTTATCAGTAGTTAATGTTCATTGCAGATATTCACTTTGAAGACAAGGTAACTCATTATGCTGTGCTTTTTATCAAGAGGTTAAAAACTCTTCTGTTGTGTGCTGGCATTTCAAGGACTGAAACATACCACTCCAAAATCTCTGAAATCTGAGATGATACTCCCAGTGTTATGGTGTGGTCAATAGATCAATTATTTTCTGCAAAACTGAATTCTTTTATCAAGATTGTTGCATTTGTTGGGAATGTTCAGTGATTGAAACTACCAAGCATTGTTGATGAGAGTAAGTGTGAAATACAAATTGTTGTTTTAAATTAAAATAATATAACCAGTTACTCTTTAACTGCATTGTCCTTGGTTATTAAAATACAGTTTAAAATCAGCAAAATATTATACAGAAGGTATGTATATTGGGCTTAGGTAAAGAATTGATTTTGCAACTCCATTAAGCACAGAGCTTTCACTAAATTCTACTATTCCTCTAGTAATTTTTTTTGATTCCGTGTTCTATCCCCAATGGATGTGGAGCTAGTTAAAATGACAGTCAAGTTCATAACATTTCCTGCCCAATGTTATTTTAGCTCAAAGTGCTTCATTGGAAGCAGAACTTGATCCAACAAAGTGTGGGCTATTTTTAAAAATCTTGTGAAAAGCTCCAGGAGCTTGTGCAGAATTTGCTTTCAACGTTGCTCAGGTATTGTTGAATGATCTTCCCTGCACCCCACCCCACCCCTACTCCCAATGTTTCAGTTCAAGTCAGACACAAAAATGTTCTTGTTGGTATGAATGGGTCTTCAGTGAGCTGGAAAGTTAGCTCACTTGGATTGTAGAAAACACAACACAGCAAATTCTAATGTGGGTGACAGGCTGGGGGGAAGGGTGTGGTTTGTTAGTGTGCAGATGAAACACCAGAGTACAGGTATACCAAAAACATTCCAGGATCGTGTTGACTTCTGCACTTAACTTAGGTACCTGTGAAGGCATGCAGGAGATGCTCATGAAAATTGCAAGTCTCTGAAATATTCATATACAAAGGGATTGAAAGCATGTGTACCTGTACCTTTTGATTTGAACGGCTAGTGCATGCATTCCCCAAGCTCTCTGATACTCACCAGGGTCAATAAAATGAGAACCTGCTGAGCTTACTTGACTGTAAAACTGACAGACAATTAAACATTGAAATAGGACAGTTGCTTCCTTGCCTAGGCAAAAGAAAATCTTTGGCTCAAATAACTTATTCTGAGTGAAATGTCACTGCTTTACAAATAATTTTTAAAAACTTGTCGGTCCTTTCTATGATTTATTTTAAATGATCATTTCTATTTCCACTTTCCTGATAGGTGGTGATTTCCAGCTCATTACCAAAGGTTCCTTTGTTCCTATACCACCAGCTAATGGAAGCAATGCTTTGTTTACCTCACCCTGACCTGTCGTAATTATGTAAACGTCCATTAAATCTCCTCTCAATCTCCTTTGCTTCAAGGACAGCAGCCTCAGCTTCCCTGATGTAAATGTCGAGCTAAAATTCCCCCCTTTGGCTTTAGTTCTAACAATCTCTTTCTCCCCCTCTGTCAACAATGTAAAACACAAATTCCCAATCACTTTCAGTTCTAGAGAAATCAATCAGATTCATCATGTTCACTTCATATCACTCTCCACAGATGCTGTCATACCTGCTGAGTTCTCCACTACTTTCTGTTTTTATTTATCATAGCTAAAATGAGCCATCCCAAAACCATTCTGGCATATCTATTTTGCACCCTCTTAAGACCATCATGTCCTTCCTCACGTGTGATTAGATTATATTCCCTACAGTATGGAAACAGACCCTTTGGCCCAACAAGTCCACACCGAACCTCTGAAGAGTAACCTACCCAGACCTATTCCCCAACCCTATATTTAACGCTGATTAATGCATCGATCACTCTGTGCAATTTAGCATGGCCAATTCACATGGGCTGCACATCTTTGGATTGTGGGAGGAACTGGAACACCCAGACGAAACCCAGGTAACACTGGGAGAATGTACAAACTCCACACAGTCACACAAGGTGGGAATTGAACCCAGGTCTCTGGCGCCGTGAGGTAGCAGTGCTAACCATTGAGCCACCATGAGCAGCATTGGATGCAAGTTGTAGCTGTGAAATAGTTTAATATAACATTCCTGCTTTTGTACTTAATACTTTATTTACATTGCTGTGTTGATCTCATGGTGGCTGGGTCAAGAGTAGATTGAGTAGAGATCTTGGTGCATCATGCCGGAAGTGGTTAAGGGGCTCCTAATACAACATAAATCACATGTATTGGATATAAATATGAATGGTGGAGTGGAACTTTAATATACAATGTGAAGTTTATGTTGTGTCAAGAAGAATTCGTATACTTGTGTGGTTGTTGGAAAAACGCAGCAGGCCAGGCAGCATCCGAGGAGCAGGAGAATCGACGTTTCAGGCACAAGCCCTTCTTCAGGAATGAGGCTGGTGTGCCAAGCAGGCTGAGATAAAAGGTAGGGAGGAGGGAATTTGGGGGAGGGGCACTGGGAATACGATAGGGGGAAGGAAGTGAGGGTGATAGGCCGGAGAGGGGTTGGGGGCAGAGAGGTCGGGAAGAAGATTGCAGATCAAAAGGGTGGTGCTGAATCCGGGGGTTGGGACAGAGATAAGGTGGGGGGAGGGGAAATGAGGAAGCTGGAGAAATCTACATTCATCCCGTGTGGTTGGAGGG
>NC_057735.1:29822053-29899575 GCF_004010195.1 Chiloscyllium plagiosum
AGCATCGCCTTCTTGACCTGCAATCTTCTTCCTGACCTCTCCGCCCCCACCCCCTCTCTGGCCTATAACACTCACCCTCACCTCCTTCCACCTATCGTATTCCCAGCACCCCTCCCCAAATTCCCTCCCCCTACCTTTTATCTCAGCCCACTTGGCACACAAACGTCATTCCTGAAGAAGGGCTTGTGCCCGAAACGTTGATTCTCCTGCTCCTCGGATGCTGCCTGGCCTGCTGTGTTTTTCCAGCACCACATTTTTCAACTCTGGTCTCCAGCATCTGCAGTCCTCACTTTCTTCTGGTTGTTTATATTGGCTTTCAAAGATTGTAATGGGTAATATTAATAATAGACAGTTGTTTCATTATCAGTCTTTGCATTATCTGCAGACATGGCACATACATGTTTAGTTTGCAGACAAGACAATCATCGCTTTCAAAATACTGAACTCAAAAGGAATGCTCAAGTGATGAGTCCTGATTGTCTGCTCATTGCTCCCACTGTTTCATTGATTGAACGTGACCACTAGTTCAGAAAAACAAATTATTCTAAAATTATTCAAATGTGAATGTTTATGGGAGATACTGTCAGCTAAACATTTTTCGATGACATTTCACGTGGGTAAAATAATGGAGTTTGAAAATTGACAACCGGAATTGACTGCCCTCAATGTCAAAATATATGAAGGGAAACAAAATTGAAGTGAAAGACAAATTCACCTTCTACTTAGAACAAAATACAGCAAATGTATTTACTTTCCAATTTTTAGGCTGTTTACCATGGGAGATTTGAAATAGTCTGACTGGAGTTGCCAACAATTAAAGGTTATTCATTATTTAAGTTTCTGTCAGGTAGTAGGGAAAGGCTTCTTTTTTTTAAATGACAATATAATGTAGTTGCAAGATAAGTGGGAGCTATCATATTTTTAAAACTTCTTTCCTAACAGTTGCTATTTCTTGAAAAGAAATGGAAGGTTTGGGTTTGAGTAAAGGCCTGAAACTGGACCTGAACTCAACTCCAACCTACCAATGAAGGCTGGGCTAGGGGCAGACAGGAAGTAGATTGATAAACTGAGTCTTTTAACAAGACTAACAAACTTTGTGTTGAGGCCTCAGGAAATATCACAGTTGAAGGGAGGTGAGGGCAGCTCTGTGGAGATAGTTAAAAGTTTCCTGTAGACTTCCAAACTCTCTCACTCGTCAGAAACTTTTCCAAGTTAAAAGCAGGGGTCAGCTCCATACTCAAGATCAAAGGAAGGGTTTAGACCTCCTGCCAGATTTTCACTAGCAGCAAAACGTAACCTAGATAAGGCTGCAACATCCTCCATTTCATTCCTGACTGAAAGACAAACCTATCAATAAAGCTGACTTCCATGTGTGGGAGCTTCCAAAGCAAAACTCTGCATGTTATGGAATTGAAATGCACTGTTAAAGCCTATCAACATTAAGCTTAATGTTGCTTATCAATGGTTAACTTATAAAATACACTACAAATCTTCAGCTCAGCACTAATGCTAATTATAACATTAAATAGTTTGCCTAATGATCTTCACATCTAACTAATACATTTTCTGCTTGGCCTGTCTTGCAGCCACTGAGTAAAGCCAGTGGAAGCTGCGTTTGGAAGCTGCCATGTAAAATTTTAACATGTCAAACAACTAGAGCCATGCTATATTTATCTGAAATAAATTTGAACTTCACCAAAAAGCATAAGGACTGCTGTTGGTGGCAGCTTAAATTAAATGACGATTGAAGAGAGATTAAACCTGGTTTGCATATTAAATTTGTTTCATATACGCATGGGTGCTGTATTCCAGCTATACAGAAGATAAATATATTTTATGTGGCAGCTGTATCTGTTGCAGATATTGCAAAAACAAATCACCTCCTCCATTACCAGTACATCTAGCTTGACTGCCATATATCATTTCTCCTACTATGGTAATAATACAATTATCTGCAGTGTGCCCTTATGGGACTTCAGTTTAAGATATACATGAAACATATGAGATATCAAAGTAGAATTTCCTCTGCTAATCTTTGAGATAAATGATTGTCTAGTTGGAATACTTAAAGGAGATTTAGATGTGGAACATTGTATTATTATAACAAAGACTGTGCTTACTTTTCAGTTCATTGGATGGATGGAAAATCAGGTCCACTTTATAATGAGTGGGGGAATTCTTCACAATGTATTTTCTATCTTTGGGGTGGCACCATTGCTCAGTGGTTAAACTGCTGCCTCACAGCGCCAGGGACCTGGGTTCAATTCCCGCCTCGGTCGACTGTCTGTGTGGAGTTTGCACATTCTCCCCATCTCTGCATGGGTTTTTTTTCCATGTGGTCTGGTTTCCTCCCACAATCCAAAGATGTGCAGGTTAGGTGAATTGGCCATGCTAAATTGCCCATTGTGTTAGGTGCATTAATATAGAGTAGGGGAATATGTTTGGGTGGGTTACTCTTCAGCGGGTTGGTGTGGACTTGTTGGGCCAAATGGCTTGTTTCCATATTGTAGTGAATCTAATCTATTCTATCTGTGAATCTTGTTCAGATTAGGGAAAGTTGCTGCCGTAATTCTAAGGCTATGGAGAACATATTTATACTCGTTTAGTAGATGGATGACAGGTCACTTAAACTGTCAACTTTCTGAAGTTCTGGTAAATGAGAGGAGAATTTCTGTTGTGGGCAAAGTCTTAGAGAGAATTGTAAGGGATAGGATTTATGCACATCTGGATAGGAATAATGTGATCAAGGATAGTCAGCATGGTTTTGTGAAGGGCAGGTCGTGCCTCACAAACCTTATTGAATCCTTTGAAAAGGTGACGAAGGAGGTTGATGAGGGGAAAGCGGTAGATGTGGTATATATGGATTTTAGTAAGGCGTTTGATAAGGTTCCCCATGGTAGGCTACTGCACAAAATACGGAGATATGGCATTGAGGGTGAGTTGGAGGTTTGGATTAGGAATTGGCTGGATGGAAGAAGACAGAGGGTAGTAGTTGATGGCAAAGTTTCTTCATGGAGTGCCGTCAATAGCGGTGTTCCGCAAGGATCTGTTTTGGGACCATTGCTGTTTGTCATTTTTATAAATGACCTGGAAGAGGGGCTAGAAGGTTGGGTGAGCAAGTTTGCGGATGATACGAAAGACGGAGGAGTTGTTGACAGTGAGGAAGCATATGGCAGGTTACAGCAGGATATAGAGACTCTGGTGCGGCCGCATCTGGAATATTGTGTGCAGTTTTGGTTGCCATACTATAGGAAGGATGTGGAGGCACTGGAACGGGTGCAGAGGAGGTTTACCAGGATGTTGCCTGGTATGGAAGGAAGATCGTATGAGGAAAGACTGAGACACTTGGGGCTGTTTTCATTAGAGAAAAGAAGGTTTAGGGGTGACTTGATTGAGGTGTACAAGATGATTAGGGGGTTAGATAGGGTTGACAGTGTGAACCTTTTCCCGCGTATGGAGTCGGGTATTACAAGAGGGCATAGCTATAAATTAAGGTGGGGGGGGTAGATATAGGACTGAAGTTGGGGTAGGTTCTTCACTCAGCGAGTCGTACGTTCATGGAATGCCCTGCCAGTAGCAGTGGTGGACTCTCCCTCTTTATGGGCATTTAAGCGGGCATTGGATAGGTATATGGAGGATAGTGGGTTAGTATAGATTAGGTGGGCTTGGATCGGCGCAACATCAAGGGCCAAAGGGCCTGTACTGCGCTGTATTCTTCTATGTTCTATGTTCTATGTTCTAATTGTTTCTCTTTTGTTTTAGAAAGAATTGGCCTGTAAAAGATAATCCTAAATTTATACAAATGCTGCAAAGGATTATTTTTATAATATCGGGGAAGAGAATTATTTTAACTCTGATGAAGAATCCTCATCTCGAAGAGGGTTCTTATAATTAAGATTATATATTAGAATTTCATGTATTTTCAATGGCTGCAAGGCAACATTGGTTAATGCAAGTCTGAATTTATTTGGAGTTGCCAACAGCTCCAAATTATTTTTGTAACTCCTGGAAAAGCTTAATCCCCAGAGTGCTGCCATCAGCAACCTGGGAAAAACAAACTTTCCAAAGTACATTTTGTGTCTGTCTAATCTGTACTATTTATGTCTTAGCGTGTGTTCCTTGGATCCTACAGGAGGTTGTTCACAGGCCATTGGCTTAATAACCATTCAGGCAATAATATGAGCTGGACGGGAATGCGGAGTGAAAGTGAGGGATCCAGGAAGATTTCGGTGATGCAGGGGTGAATTTGAATTAGATGTGGGTGAGAGCTGGGGGGCAGGGTTAAAGCAGTGTAATTGAAGCATGTCAGGAAGCTGGCTCCAACCCCGACTTCTTTGTTACATGACGTAGTTTAGGTCGCATTTGTGCAAATCGTGGGGTGGGGTGGGGTTGGGTGGGGGGCGGGGGAGGGGAGGTGGGGAGAGGTGAGAGAGAGAGAGAGAGAGTGTGGTTGCCAATAAAAATATATTAATTGCTCAATTACAGCAGTATTGACATTCCTTTTTAACTGTAGCATTGAGTCTGTGTACTTCAAAGGTTTCTTGTAAGGCTGTAGTGCAAAAAAAGAAATTACACTGCAACAGATGCACTGAATTAAGCTCTGCATATGTGGATAAGGACAGAGGTAACCAGCAACAACACCTGCAGCCTTTTGGTGATAAACTATTAGCTACACAGTGTTTTAGGCTCTTGTGGCACAATAGTAGCATCCATTCTGCTGGACCAGAAGGCCCAGGTTCAACTCCTACCTGCTCCAGAGGTGTGTAGGAACATGTCTGAACAGGTTGATTTAAAAAAAAGAGTAGCTGCACAATGGTGGAGATGGGGGTGGGATGTGTGCAGCAGAGTGATAACTGACAAAGGGATGACCACAGTGCATGATACAAGTGAGAGACATACGCTGAGTTTCCCTGCGAGGTCTGCACAACTTTGCCTCTGGAGGTTCAGGTTGATAATGCTATAACTAGTTGGAAAAAGACCTGATTCAGCAGTAGCACTTAAATGCTGAGTAGAAAGTGAAAGTGAGGACTGTAGATGCTGGAGACCAGAGTCGAGAGTGTGGTGCTGGAAAAGCACAGCAGGTCAGGCAGCATCCAAGGAGCAGGAGAATCAATGTTTCGGGCAAAAGCCCTTCATCAGGAGTAGAAAGGTCCAGTGTGAAATGTTGGTGAACACATAGGCAGGTGAGTTAAGCATAGGATGGGTGAAATGGCAGTTGGGTAGGTTGGTATTTGATAAGGAGTTAGAATAGCAGTTTGGTTGATTGAAATATGCCGAAGACTGGATGAGTATGACTCATCCCAGTGTAACTACTCCATTATTTGTAAGGTAAAGTAAAATACTTTTTCCAGTTGCCAAGATGACTCAATAAATATCTTGTCTATTAACAACAAAGATCTGTCCATCAGGATGCTTAATGATCACAGTTATGGGTTAATTATCAAAACAAAATTTATTGAATAAAGATGCAATGTTTGCTTATTGCACATAGTAAGTAATACAATAAAATCCTAAAACTCTCATGCAAATGTACCTATATGCGCACATGCATACATATATACAAATATGTGTATGTAATGTGTGTGTGCACATAAAAACTCCTCTGGAAAAGAAAAAGCAGAACAGATTTTGTTGTAGAAATCAGCTTTCTTGCCAAGAAAAAAGAACGCATGTGGAAAATGGGTTATTATTGAAGGCAAAATAATTAACTGTAGCATGTTCGAGAGTTGGTTACTCTGATGTTCTGGCATAGAGTCATTGGTCATACAGGTTGCTTTTGAAGTCTTGCAAACAGAGCTTGCTTAGGAAAATAATTGAGCTGTTTTTACGATTGCTCTTTCAAAAGATCAATGATGTCTTTCCCTGAACTGATGTAGAGGGCTTCTTTGCACAAATGCAAGCCATTAGCTGGTCTGTTTGGTCATAGCAAGCTTTCCTCTACCTCTGCTTGTTCTTACCAGACTTTTCTCCAAGTGAGCCAGATAAAAGAAGAACCTTTCCAAGGCAGTCAATGTTCAAAGACCGCAGCCAAGTCTACAACAAGGCAAATGGTTAATCACACCACAAATGTCCAGAATACCTGAAATATGTTCATTTTTCTACAATGCTTTAAAAATTAAATCCTCCAAATAATATTAAAGTGTCTTTGCAACAGATGTCAATTCTGGAGTTAGACTTGGGTTAGACTAGACATGGCCCGGGCCCTATTCAGTACACTGAAGTTGTCAGAAATGCTTATCCATCAACAGTTGAATCTTACAAGGCAACTCTCAGGTAGGTCAGCATGTCGGGACCTCCATAATGTATCTTCCTTTTTATATGTGTGGTTTCTGATGATTTGGAGACCCCAATATAAGGGTCATTACATTATTTTGTAGTGCAAACCATTAAACAGAAAACATGCCAAGTCATTGTCAGAGACATGATTCACTAACGAGCAAAGTAAAACATTGTTAGAAATATGAAAGGTAATTAAAATAATACATAATGTAATAAACTAAGATAATTAAAATGCACTGTTTTATGTCTGATTTTAAGTTTTAAGTTACGTTAATGTTCTATACAAGTATCCTGAAACATAACTTATTAAAATTGTGTCCAGTGAAGTTTTTAGATGGGGATAGTTAAAGAACTCATTTGAATTTTGTTTTGATTTTTGAAATTCATGAAGGACTAAGGAATTAAAAATAGTATGATACATTCAATCAGATCATGGCAAGCATAAGAGGCACAGTTAGTAAGTTTGCTGATGACACCAAAATTGGAGGTGTAGTGGACAGCGTAGAAGGTTACCTCAGATTACAACGGGATCTTGACCAGATGGGCCAATGGGCTGAGAAGTGGCAGATGGAGTTTAATTCAGATAAATGCGAAGTGCTGCATTTTGGGAAAACAAATCTTAGCAGGACTTATACACTTAATGGTAAGGTCCTAGGGAGTGTTGCTGAACAAAGAGACCTTGGAGTGCAGGTTCATAGCTCCTTGAAAGTGGAGTCACAGGTAGATAGGATAGTGAAGGCGGCGTTTGGTATGCTTTCTTTTATTGGTCAGAGTATTGAGCACAGGAGTTGGGAGGTCATGTTGCAGCTGTACACGACATTGGTTAGGCCACTTTTGGAAAATATTGTGTGCAATTCTTGTCTCCTTCCTATCGGAAAGATGTTGTGAAACATGAAAGGGTTCACAAAAGATTTACAAGGATGTTGTCAGGGTTGGAGGATTTGCGCTACAGGGAGAGGCTGCACAGGCTTGGGGCTGTTTTCCCTAGAGTGTCGGAGGCTGAGGGGTGACCTTATAGAGGTTTACAAAATCATGAGGGGCATGGATAGGATAAATAGGCAGAGTCTTTTCCCTGGGGTCAGGGAGTCCAGAACGAGAGGGCACAGGTTTAGGGTAAGATGGGAAAGATATAACAGAGACCTAAGAGGCAACCTTTTCACGCAGAGGGTGGAATGTGCATGGAATGAGCTGCCAGAGGAAGTAGTGGAGGCTGGTACAATTGCAACATTTAAGAGGGATTTGAATGGGTAGATGAATAGGAAGAGTTTGGAGGGATATGGGCCGGGTGCTGGCAGGTGGGACTAGATTGTTGGCATGGACGAGTTGGACCGAAGGGTCTGGTTCCATGCTGTACATCTCTATGACTCTATGACAGATCTGTCCCTCAACTCCATGTGCTCAGTTTGCTTCTTATTACTTGATCTCTTTGAGTAATACAATTCTATCAATCTCACTTTTAAAATTTGCAAGTGCTATTTGTTTGTATAAACCAGGCCCAACCTTCTACGACCTATGCATGAAGATGATTTTCCTACTTACATTTACGAAAGACCTGGCACTAAGTTTTAGACTATGCCCTCAAGTCCTTAGTCCACAGACAGACAAAGTTTAACATCATGCCTTCAATCCATTATTTGAGCTGATATGGTACCTATTGTTAAATTTCACTTGAGAATGCAACTTTAAAAAATCTTCTGTGATTTGCATATGAAAGAACTGAAATCAACATGGTCATTCTCAAAGATGAGAGACTTAACAAACAATCCAGGTCTTTTTCAATATGTCATTTTGGTTGCATCACACTGTAACAGTTTGCTATAAGTTCTGTGTCTTATGATCTTATACTCCACAACCACCTCATGAAGGAGCAGTGCTCCAAAAGCTTGTGCTTCCAGATAAACCTGTTGGACTATAACCTGGGGGGTGTTGCATGATTTTCCCTTTCTCCTAGTCACCCCCAGTTGGTAGAAACAATTTCTCTCCATCTACTTCATCTGTTCTCCGTGATATTCCCAACTTCAATCAAATCATCTTTAATTCCTAGACTTTGCATAATTGCTCAGATTTTGTGGTCGCTGGTGGTACGTTCGCTGCTGACTTTGAAAAACAGATTTAGCAACCTCTATGCTGCGACATTCCACTTTGCTGACTATTTAAATCTTGCCAGATTAGGTCAATGGGATTTCTAACGATGCAGCAGCAATGATTTCACTGACCTGGGTAAGCAGCCAATTACAATCAAATTACTCTCCCAAACAGCAAATTAGGAAGCTAAATGCAATTTATCTTTCAGGCTTAGATTACATTTTCAGCTAGTAAAATAAATTCTGATTTGATTAGATGAGAGTTGAGATGGCTACATAAACAATTTTTAAAAAATACTTATGATAAAATATTAGTGTGGGTACACTAAGGAGAAATTTGACATTCCACAAAAGAAAAGCTTTTTTTAAGGACCCATGAGGATATTTACAAGTAATTGTGAAGTTAATACATCATTTAAAGCTAAGTTATACCTTTTCCAATATCTTTTTCACTGCAAGGTGCCTAAATATCTCACCTTCTTGAGAAGCATACAATCACTAACAGCATCTTTTAGAATTCAGAATTATTCTGTTAATGTGCAAATTATTAAAGGTAATGTCAGTTTTGATGGAATAATGACGACAAATGCTGAGAGTTTAGCTGTAGTCACCATTCCAAAATCCAGACCAACGGATAGAGAAGACTTTACATGTTCATGCATCATCAACAGTGCTGATTTCAGCATGTTATAATTAATCATTTCCAAACACGTCAACTTTATCCTCGAACTGGATATGATTTAGAGAGTTGTAATTGTCTATTCCCATTTCTGATAGTAGCCATAAATGGAAAAAATGGCTGGAAGGCAGGAGGATTAGCAGTTCAATGTTTCAAGTTATAGGGCATTAAAATGAGATAGTGAGGAGGAGAGAAGAGGGGAGGTGGTCACAGTATTGATCAAAGAATCAAGGGATGGTATCTCTGAAGGATCATCAAATGAGACCAAATGAATAGAAGTTAAAAACACAGAAGTGGCAGACACAATATTGGATGTTTGCTATAGGCTCCCAAACAGTCAAAATAAATACATGATCAAATATATATTCAAATTTCAGAGAAATGGAACAATGATAATCAGTAATAGTCAGTATTTTAAACAACCAAATACTAGAGTCGAAGCAGTATTGTTAATTTGCATCTAGGAGAACATATGTATTCAGTATGTACAAAGTTCAGCAAGGGAGGGAGATGTTCTCGATTTAATATTCAGAAATGATCCTGGATAAGTGGTACCAATAAGGAAATATTTTGGAGGAGATAATCATAAATCAGATTCAGGATATTTATGAAAAGGATAAGCGTGGGTTGGGAATAAAAGTTCTAAACTGGGGAAAAGCTAAATTTACAAAGATAGGGTATGATTTGGCTCAGGTTGACTGGAGTAGCTATTTGCAGAGAAAATCTTTTTCCCAAGTATTGAAAGGCATTCAGGGTGGAATCACTGAGAGTACAGGGCAAATATGTCCTCATAGAAGCAATGGATTGGACCTAGACTGGAGAGCTCTGTATTCCACAGTGCACAAAGGCTAGGATTAAGGAGAAAAATAGCTTATGGCACATACTGAGGGCCCAAAGTAACAGAGTCCCTGAAGGAGTATAAAAAGTGCAAAGGGGAACTTAGAAAAGCAAAGAAAGTGCATGAGAATCTATGTGGAACAAGAGAATAACGAGGGAAAGTATCAGACCTATTAGAGACCATAGAGATAACCTGTCTGTTCATGTGGAAAACATAGACACAGTTCTCAATGAATACATTGTGTAATTCTTTACAATGGAGAAAGATGACACAGGTGTTGAAATCAGGGTGGAGGACTGTGAAGTAATAGAAGGAATTTACATAGAGAAAGGAGGTACTAGTGTATTTACCAACGTTAAAACTGAATAAATCCACAGGGCTGGATGAAATGTAATTCAGACTGTTGAGAGAGGAAAAGGACAAGATATCTTGAATCTAGTATTAATTTTCAGGTTCTCTCTTGTCACAGGTGAAGTGCTGGTGATATTGCTCCATTTTTTTTTAAAAAAAAGGTCAGGAAAGGATAGATCAGGAAATTACAGGTTGGACTCAGTGGTGAAGAAGTTATTAGGAAGAATGCTGAAGGACAGAATATATTTACACTTGGGAGAGCCATGGATTAACCAGGGTAGTCAACATGGATTTGTTAAGGAAATATCATGTTTGACAAAATTGATAAAATCGTTTGAGAAGGTAGTCAGGATTGTTGATCAGGGTAATGGATTTGATATGGTCCACATGGATTTTAGTTAAGCCTTTGATAAGATCCCCCATAGCAGACTTTCAGGAAAGTAAGAGCCTATGGGAGCCAAGGCAAGAGGACACTTGAGCAAAATTGGCTCAGAGGCAGGAAACAGAGAGTAATTATCCTCCCACTCTTTACCAACCCATTAATGTCCGTGTTATCTGTAAATTTCTTGATCGTCTCCACACCTAAGTCCAAATCATTTGCATACACCACAAACAGCAAGGGTGTCAACACTGAGCCCTGTGCAACTCCACAGAAAACAAACTTCCATCACAGAGACATTCCTCTGCCATTACTGTTTGCTTTCTGCCACTGAAAAGTGGCAAATGGAATTAAGCTCAGAAAGGTGTGAGAGAATACATTTGAAGAGGTCCAACAAGGGAAAAGATCACTCTATGAATAGTGGGACTGTAGGGTGTGGAGGATCAAAGGGACTTTAGTGTGCGTATCCACAGATCTCTGAAAGTAGCAGGCAGGTAGATACAATGGATAAGAAGGTAATTGCCTTTATTAACCAAGACATAGAACACAAGTGCAGGGATGTAATGTTGCAAGTGTATAAAAGGCTGGTTAGTCCATAACTGGAGTATTGCATGCAGATCTGGTCACCAAATTATAGGAAGAATATATAAAGGGTGTGGAGGAAATTTCCGAGGACAGAGTTATGAGGACAGTTTGGATAAACTGGAATAAAAACAGACAGTGTTCGGGAAAGGCAGCTTCTGTGGAGAGAGAAACAAAGTTAATGTTTCAAGTAAAATGAGTCTTCCTTAGAACACTGAACAGCAGTCTCTCCAGAGAGTTATTGAATTTAAAATGTCAGCTCTATTTCTCTTTCCACAGATGCTGCCAGACCTGTTAGGTTTCTCTAGCGCATGCTGTTTTTAATTTCAAACTCCAAAACACAGAGTATTTTATTGGAATTGTTTCCCTTGGTACAGTGAAGGTTGAGGTGGGACTTGATAGAGGTGGAAAAGATTATGAGCGGCAGAAGAAAACATTTTTTTTCATTGGTAAAATAGTTCATCAACAATGTGTCATTAATTCAAGCTAAGAGGTAGAAAGCTAAGATGGGAGTTCAGGGAAAAAATCTTTGGGAATCTGAGAATCTGGAATTCGCTGTGTTAGAGGGTGGTTGAGTCAGAAGCTCTTGAAACACTGAAACAGTGAGTATGTAAGTTAGCTCACTAAGCTGGATGATTTGTTTTCAGATGTTTCATCACCATACTAGTGAGAATCTCTGGTGAAACGCTGCTGGTATGTCCTGCCTCTCTATTTATAGGTCTTAGTTTCTTAAGGTGGGTGATGTCATTTTCAGTTCTTTTTTCAAGGGAAGATAGACAGGATTAATTTTTTGGTTAAGTATCATGACATTCCATGGAGAGTTCCTTGATGTGAGGCCCAGCAAGATCGCTTGCGGTTATCTTATTTAACTCACCTCATGAAGTACTTATCTCACCCGATAAAACCACTTTGACCTGATTTTAGCTCCATCTTAACGCTTGCTATTCTCAGAACAGCTTGCCACTTAAGGATATCTGCCAAAAGATCAGCAGAGTCATGATCAGTCAGGGGTTATGCAATGGTGTCATGAGTCATGGTCACAGTGGTTAGTTTTTTATCTCTTGTAACCAGCTAAACTGTCATACACAGAGGGTACACGTATGTGCTCCAGGAGGGAGGAGTCATGGTAGTGCCCAGATAGTGGGCATACACCTCCAGGAAGTGGTAAGAGTAATCACCAATCAGCTGAGCATGAATCAAATAGAGCCCCTTCCTGTTGATGAATTCGACAGTGCTCTGACATAATCCTCTCTGTGCCACACATGGCATCCCGGACCTCAGGGAAGAGGGCTGTGTTTACAAATTCTACCAGCCAGGTTGCAATACTGACCTCATCAGTGTGAAGGAAAACAAACTAGTACAATTTTGCACAGATAGCATTAGTTACTTTCCTTATGCCTTTGACAATGCGCAACTGAGAGATCCCTCTCAGGTCATCCGTCACTTGCTGGATTGTGCCAATCAAATAGAAGTTCAATGCAGTTGTTATCTCCAGAGCAGACGGGAGAGGATGAGCTCCTACCCCTGAAGTCCTCGGGCCCTGGTCCAGCATCTGGTGCAGTTCCTGCACAGTGACACAAAACATACAGAGCCTGCATTGTCACTGAGCCTTACTCAAATCAGGAAAATGGAGTTGGGGGAGGAGTGGAATCTGGTTCCTCTGGGAATTCCCTGAGTGGATCTGTGGCTGTGATGTTTCCCTGAGCTGGGTGTTCATTACCTTCTGTGATGGTCTGCTACTGCTCCCAGTCTTGCTGCTGGCCTTGGTCCTCCTGTAACTGCCTTCATCATCTTTGGAAGGTAGCCACAGTGGCCAACATCCCACCAGCGGCATGGTGTAGGACTCTCAGTGAAATAACCTATAGTGGGAGCATAAGGAACAAAACAAAATCTGAGCTCTCAGACCAGTCGTGGTGGCATAACTTGCAGATGAAGGCTGCATACACTCCTCCTTACAATGAGCATGCTACATGCTTACCTTGGTAATGAGAGTCATATTTCCATCATTATTCAGCTTAGTTAATGTATGTGTACCAGCTTGGTGAAGGTACTACATTGAGTGAGTGACAAACACATCGCATCAAAAAAAGGAGTGCCTGCTGTGTTCTGTCTCTCATTCCATCCCAGATCTATGATTGCACTGAGTACAGACCATTCTAATACTTAGATGACAAAAAAAAGTATCTTTATTTCCCACAGCAACCTTGCACATCTCACAAGTTATTTGTCACTTTTTGGCCAGCATTCACCTCTTTTAAGTCATTACCGCTAAGTTCTGCATCAGTGAGATGCCAGTGTTAAATTTCCAAGTGCCAATAGCATGCTGCCAATGATCTTTGAGCTGCATTTCACGCACATTCACTCTGCGTACATTGCAAATGGACAACTAAATGATTGCAAATTCAACAGAGCTGCATTTTACAAGGAGGTACTTTATGTATTTGCTCCTTCATTGTCCTAATGTTCAGTAGAAGAAGATCCCATTCTTTAGCTCAATACACTGACCTTAACTCTGGCCATTGATTTGAATGAACGAACAGTGGGTTTCCCATTGTCATTTTCGACTGGACACCGTCAGCATCAGGCTCCACCTGGTCACCAGATAAGACAATCCCCCACAACCCGAGTGTCCTTACCCCTTACCCCGTAACCTGATAGCCCATTTCCTCACATTCACCTTCCATGTGGAAACTGATGACATTGAACTTTGCCTCCAACTGTCCTCTTTCCCTGAAACCCTGACATTGATACCCTCCAGGTCCTCTATGCACCCCCTGTGGAAGTCACAGAGGTGGTTAATGTCAATAACATCCCCTGCTGTAGCCTATCATGCCCTCCAATGCTGTTCCACATACCACCTTTTTACCCTGATATCCACCATCAATATCCTTTATCCAACTCATCACATCCCTGTTTTCCTCCATCCTCCACTTTGACTGCCAAAAGGTGGATGGGTAATGAATCCATTTTTGCCCCATGCCATCCCCTTGCATTCTCCTCAACAACCAACACATAACCCCAAGACTGTATTCACCTCACATCTCTATTGACTTCAGTGAACAATTTGTTGACCTGACAGTCTAGACCCTGGTTGTTGTCTTTGTGTCTCCCTGACTGCTTGTGATGGGTCGAAACAATTGAGTTTGTCTCCCACTGACTATTTTCCATTCCCTGGACTGGAGGTAAACTTGCCCCCTGCCTGTAGCTAAGCCTCTGCACTGTGTGTGGGCTGTACCCCCAAACTGATGGTACCAGAGCTTCCTGACCAACAGTGCTCTCCCACCCCTTAACTGGCCTGAAGAATAAAACCTACCTATTTTCCAACATGGCCATTGATCTGAATGAACGAACAGTGGGTTTCCCATTGCAGGTAGCTGGTACGTGCTTTGGTGTTCAATTACTTGGGATATCTGGTCGGCATGGACGGGTTGGACCAAAGGGTCTGTTTCCAATCTGTACGTCTCTATGACTCTATAGTGTGTTGTTCTTAAAGATGTCCCAATTCTGGGTGGATCCCCATTGAAAAGCAGCTGATCTGTGTGTTTTCACAAAAGAGCACCTCAATGTGTCAGCACTGATGACGTTTGGCTCTGGATGAAGTGTCAAGGCAAGGCATGGAAGGTGCGCCTAAAGGTTGGAATTGGATCATGGCCAAAGGCATCAGTAAGTGCTAAGTGATTGAGTACTAAGAAAAGAAATGATCAGCCTTGATGTGCAGCCTGGCAAGTGTTTGAGCCGATGTCCATCCTTGCAGGCAAAGTGATCTTGCAGCAGCCTTTCAATGCTTGATATTGGTGCACCTTGCAATGCAAGTGTGTGCTTCCAGTGTGTCCTGCAGGTGGATTGCTGAGGTACCATGAGGATCCTGAGGGATTGGCAATTATCAGATGACAATATCCGTGGAGGAGGGGATACATGTGGTGGACGTCCCTGCATTGTGCTATGAGATGCTGTCACATAGTGAGGACATGGAGGTTTTTCACAGTGGTGTGTTGAAGTCACCAAATACCCTGTCCGACCTGTGCGTCTCATTGGCCTGCGAAAGGAGATAGGATAGGAAGCTGCATATCAACAAGGTGAGATGTACAGTTAGTAAGGTTGTTAAAAAGCAACATTCCCCCTTAATAGGCACTGGTCTCTCCCAAGCTAGAATCTTGATGCAATAACCTGGAAGTTGGTTAAAAGATACAGTGAATTACTCCTGGCATCAGGAACATTTCCGTGCAGGATATCTTAACCTCATTTCTCACCATAACCTCCGTCATTCAGTCCCCTATAAAATTCCGCGTAAATTATTCTTCTCCCAGTGGTATACTTAACATAATTCATGACAGAAAAAAGTTATTACAGCAACTTGATTCCACCTTTATTTCTATTTCTTACTGCACCATGAAGAAAGTCTATTAAATATATGTGAAAAAGACATTTTTGACACTGTTCTGGAAAGGATATTATGGAGATCTTGGTTGCATTTTGACTGAAATCGCATATTGTTTCAATGTCAAGTTGAAGCAGAACCTCATTGATAGAGGTCTGTGCTTTTGACTTCAGTGGAAAGCTGCTTCAATGTTCTGGCATTAATGGACACTATTAATTGTTATGATCCAATTATGTATGTTATTAAATCAGTTGTAAAGAAGATAGATTTATATTTGTACTTTTGTTTAATACACATTGAGTCAGCTCAGAGGAATCTTTGGTGTATTTCAGAGGTGGAAACTGAAGCTGAACTAATAGTGTAAAATAATGAATAAAATAAATGAAATAAATAGATTTAGCTCAATAATTAGGACAGTCTAGTTTGACTCATTATAAGGTGTAAGTACTACATCTCTATCGTTCTGGTGAAACTAAACAAATGGTCCTTGGAAGAACCATGGAATTTGATATGATGATACATCAGAACCCTAAAGTATGTATACATATTTTTGCTTGAATTCTAAGATATATCATTTTTAAAAGGACTGCAAAAGAAACAGCTTCAGATTTTAATTTACTGACTGTATGCTAAAACCCCGTGTGAAGTCAATGAAATGTCGTACATGTAAATTGTCAGGGAAACTTAAACTAGGGAAATTCTTAACAAGAAAAGATAATGTGGGGGCTGACTATCCGTCCCCTCTCAACAGAAAGACATCTCTTGCAGACATGTCTACTTTTCTGTTCAGAAATGCACAGGAACAGGGATTAAAAAGCCAATTTCAACTCCATTGAAGTGAACTAGTGAAGCTGAACGTTTTCATGTGCACCAGCCTGGATTTGAGTGATAGTGTGCTGTGATGGTCACAGTTGAACGATTATCCCATAGTCACCCCGATGTTACAGATAAAGACCCTCTCTAATGCTGAATGCTGCAAACCAATAAAAATAGAAACAGGATAAAAAAGGACTTTCTCTCACCCTAAGGGTTGAAATTCGATCATGGCCAAAGGCATCAGAACTACGGAATCCCACCCAATTTGCAAAATGAATGATCATAAAGCCAACTGTTCACTTACAAATGTAAACACTATTGGTAACCTTTGCTGCAACATTCGTGATGAAGGGCTTATGCCCGAAACATCAATTTTCCTGCTCCTCGGATGCTGCCTGACTGGCTGTGCTTTGCCAGCACCATACTTTTTGACTTTGCTGCAATAGCTGTAACATTAAACCATTGAGTCTTCGCAAGCACTGACCCATATAACTTGCTCTTTTAACTTCTTTATTTTTGGACTTGCCTCTTATTTCTAATGTGTATGTTATGTTATTAACTCTTCTTGCACTAATTAATTAGCTCACTCACTGTCTTTGTTTATTCAAGAAAGCCTGATTAAATTGGCTTTTTAAAAACATGACAGCATGGTAGCTCAGTGGTTAGCACTGCTGCCTCACAGCACCATGAACCCAGATTTGATTCCTCCCTCAGGCAACTGTCTGTGTGGAGTTTGCACATCCTCCCTGAATCTGTGGATTTCCTCCCACAGTCCAAAGATGTGCATGTTAGGTGGATTGGCCATGCTAAATTGCTTGTAGTGTTCAGGGATGTATAGATTACGTGCGTTAGCCATGGGAAATGTATGGTTACAGGGAAAGGGTAGAGAGATGGGACTGGGTGGGATGCTTTTCAGAGGAGAAGTGTTGGGCCAATTGGCCTGTAGGCATTCAAAAAAAAGCTATTTTTAGTCTGTTAGAAAGGTATTCACAAGGGAAGGAATCCTTTTTAAATAAATCTTGTTGCAACCAACTGAGGCATAAGTGAATAAGGGAGAGGAGCTCACTTGGGTCTAAAGAATTGGGGAAACCCTCAAGGGGTCTGGCAGTAGCAAAGGACTCAGGAAAAAATTGATTCACAGACTGCCCTCTGAGCTCAAAATACATATCAGGTAGCTCTTGCATTTGGTCTGTCTTCTCACTTCTTCCTGCAGTTGAAGCATACACAACTATATAAATCTCTCACAGAGTTAGGTCTCACAATCCAGCTGCATAATACTTGTATGCTTGCATGGATGTACTTATTGGGTCCAAAATCATATCAGTGCAGTGAATGTACACTTCTGGTGCTATTCTTGTTAGGTGGCATTTTGGGTTGTTTGTTGGTGCGGGAGTTGGGGAGTATTTGGTGAAAGTATGCAGCATCAGCAGATTATGATTTAATACTGATTTGGTGATTGTACTATGCACTTATGGAGCAAGTGCAGGTAAATGAGATTAGTGTAGTTGGTGTTTGTTGGTCAGCCTGGACATGGTGGGCTGAAGGGCCTTTCTCTATGCTGTATGATTCTATGACTCTATGATTCTATGACTGTTGCAATGCTGTTTTCAAGTTGAATACTCCATTAATGCAATTAGAAAGTACTTAAGAAATTCAGCATGTCTGGTGGCATCAGTAGAGAGAGAAAGTGTTTCAAGTCCAATATGACTCCACAGTTTCTGTAGCACCTTCTGTTTTTTTTTCCCCAGATTTTCAGCATCCACAGTGTTTTATTTTTGTTTGCTCCAGTTAATGGTCTTTCTTAACCTAGCATAGCTGAACACGCATTCAACAATGGCATGATGCAAATTGATCTTTCGCCACTTTCAGATTAGTTGCTAATTTGATTTCTACTGCCTGTTGCTGAGTCAGTATAAATGTTTGGAGTTTTGAGCTTTTAGTTTCAGTTTGCGAATGCCACAGACATATTTTTGTTTCAAATGCTTTATTTTCATACCACTTGGTCAAAATCATTCATCTTGCAGTTTCCCCTTTGGCCTCACCATGAAAGGGAGAATGTGCAAAGGCAAAACACAGAATGATAAGCTGCTTGAGAAGGGTTGAAAAGGCCGGGCATTTGTGTTCTTGATAGATGTCTATATTGACTGTAAGGTCTGTTTCTTTCTATTTTTGTACTTTTTTAAAACCAGGGGTTAAAAGAAGAAAGAACTGTTTTGAGACTAAGGATGACTGCATGTTTGTGAAGATGATGTGGAGGTGTCAGTGTTGGACAGCAGGTCAAAGTCACATGACATCATGTCATAGTCCAACAGATTTATTTGAAATCACAAGCTTTTGGAGCACTGCCCCTTCATCAAGTGACTTCACCTCAGAAAGCTTGTGATTTCAAATAAACCTGTTGGACTATAATATGTTGTTTTGAAGATAAGGAATGTGATACCTATTGTGAACCTTGTGTAAATGTGGGTTTCAGCAATGTATAGATGAACTGGAACTAAGGATTTGTTTATGATTGAAGCTGATTAGTTTGTGGACTACGAATCAGTTATCAATGACAGGTCCTCTGCCTGCCCACAACAAGGAGACTTATTATCAGTTAGCTGGCCGGAAGAGAAATCATCAGATCTGCAGCAGCCAAAGAAAAAATCCCTCTCTCAATTGTCTTCAGTCAGCTACTTTAAACCTGAAGAAAACCAACTTATCTTTTCTTCAGCAGATGCTTAGGTTGTGACTTTGAAAATGGATATGTCGGAGATCTTTCATTGGTGACACAAGCCATCCATTGGTGTCTCTTGCAAACTAGTCGAAGCATTTAGAAAAAATAATGTCAGGAAATGAACATTTGAATCAGCAAAGACAAGTCCAACAGATTTTGTGAGCAAAGACTGCAGAACTGTTTTTCCAGTCTTCCCTCTAACCCTGTGCTTGGTTTTCCCTGTTTATGTGTGTTCGTCTGTGTGAAAGAGGAGCATATATGAGATTTAGAGTTTTAATTTGTAGAGTTTACTTAATTTAGTAAATTTACTAGATTCCAATAACCTGTAATAAATAACAATTTCACGATAATTACAAAAACTTGTGCTTTCTATCAACCTGGGTCTAAAGTTTGGTAGCTTGAGAATTTATTTATTTGAAATAAAACTAACTTTCGTGAAGACTTCAGGAATAGTAGGGCTTAATTTTCAATTTGACATCACCTAAAATCTTCAGGATGCTTTTGTTCCTTTGTTCCGCCTTAACCTAAGCCAGACACAGCGTGTGTAAAATATCACCAGGTCACTATGTGGGTGCTTGCTCCAGTCTGTCTCCTGCTAGAGTGGGAATAGCTCCAACATCATACAGTCCACTAAGTTATGATGCAGTGTATCATCACTTCGTAGTGCTGCATGTAAATTCACAGATGTAAAACCACTGCAAAAGATTCTGCTCCCTCTATGTCCAACCAGTGTGCTATATGCTGAATGCACAATACAAATAAAGGTCTGGATTTCTAAGCAATATCAGTTGCCTGATTCTGAGTCAGTCTGTTGGACCATCTGCAATTGAATTATTGTGTGTAATTGGGTAACAGAGCTAAGCATGTACCAGTAGAATGCAAAGAATGGAGAGATGTGCTATCGCGTGAAAGGTCCTTGATGGGACCATTCTGACAGTGTAAGGAATAGCTGCCTGGACCACTCTTGCAGAGCCCTAGAGTGCTTTGCACTGCAGAAGTTGGATGCTGAGCCTAACTGCAGCTTATATATCAGGAAAGATTTGGGGATGAAAAGAAAATGCCACATAAGAAAGAGGATTAAGTATGATCATATTGACAACTGATTGTTTCAGCCCTTATCACTAACCATGCACCCAGTCATGGCTGCTCCAATATTGGGGAGCACCATTTATATGTGAGCCTGCAGATATACCTGTCTCCTCCATTCAGTTGCTGCTGTCAGTGGTTCTATGCCTCAAGAGAAAAGGAGGAAGTGTATCTATGAGGACTGTGCAAAATGTATGGCCTATACAATTGTCATTGTTGAATAATTGGCAATGTGACTAAGCTGTTTAATGTGGTATTTTACATGTAAAATGTGGTACGATCTTAAGTTTTAAAAAAAATCCTTCAGCAGTCACTGGGGTCCACAACAATGATGCATTCATTCCAAAATATACTGAGGAGCTACAAATTAAAAAAAACAAATCAGTGTGAACAATCCATAGGTGATACGATGCAAATAACTGTTAGGAATAAATGTGTGTATAACTGTAGAAAGGCATGCACTTAGGATAAAGTACACTTATAATTTATGCACAACAAATTCTATTGGCTGATACTATGTGAAGGCATTGTTTAATGCATTTTTGGGTAAATTTATGGTTGTGGTTTAATTGAAACCTGTGCAAGAAGCTACAATCCACCAAAATGTGGTTTCATGAAATTAGTAGTGTGCCTATAAGAATATTATGGGCAGCAGTGACTCAGAATCGCTGTGCTTTAATGAGCAGACAATATATTTAATCAGAGCACATAAAGACAAGAAGTTTATTAGTTTTTTTTAATGAATACTGAAAAAGTCATGACAGTAAAAGGGAAATACGAGAAAACCCAACAGTGTTCTTCCTCACACCCTTATACTGTTGTATAATGCAGTTAGTACTGAAAGATTTAACTGATGTCAAAACCTAAGCTCAGCATATTAGGACTGAAAAAAATATTCCTGGGAGGAACAAGGTAAGGTCACTGGGGACTTAGACTGGCCAGCCATCATGGCAAAACATGTGAATCTGCGCACTTTCTTCTTCATGTCATTGAAACTTGCAAATTTCCGGCAATTTCTGTACATGGTTTCCACATAGTGATTAAAGCCTCATTTCTGTAACACTACAAAAAGGTTTTTCCTTCCTGGATAACCTGATAGAGTGTCAGCACTGGTCTATATTTCCCTTGCATATACTTTGCAAGCATGTCATATTGCATCAGCCACAATCAAGGTTGCTGGGTGGCATCTTTAAGATCTCCTTTGTGTTTAATAAAGTGAGCTATTTGTTAAAAGAAACAAAATACTGCAAATGCTGGAAATCTGAAACAAACACAGAGAATGCTTGAGAAGCTCAACAAGTCTGGTCATAGAGTCAGAGAGTCATACAGTATGGAGACAAACCCTTTGGTCCAGCCAGTCCATGCCGAACATAATCACAAATGTTAGTCCCACCTGCCTGCTCCTGGTCCATATCCCTCCAAATCTTTCCTATTCACATATCTATAAGTTACCATTTGTGTCCAGTATAACTATTCTTCATTACTGGAGCTCTGGAGATCAGTTATGCCAAACCAGAAGCATTAACTCTGTTTTCAGCTCCCCAAATGCTGTCAGATCTGCTGAATGTTTCAAGTGGTTTGTCCCAATGGTTTGAGACCATTCTCAATGTAATTAGTCTATCCTTAGACATAGTCAACAAATTTCTTGCGTTCCCAAGCCACATATAGTTTATCTGCATCATGAGAACTCTTAAAGTGCAATAGACAGACTATCTGATTCCATCATGCTGAACCCGGTGTAAAGCTATCCTCAGACCTGTGGATGATGTATCAATTGTTATAGTTATTGAAAGTTGAGGATCATAACATACCAGGATCTCCAAAGACCTTTGATTTTGTTAAACGGTTGCTGTTCATGCTCAATGCAGCGCTACACCAGTCTTTGTTTTAAGAATTTTCCCATCTGGTCCCCTACTGACATAAAACATTGGAGTTCTGTGCTATTCCAAAATGGCAGTAATTTTCTGAATGACTTCTCTGTAAGGCAGGTCTGCTGTGATCTCTCTTCTCTGGATGACAAAACATGAGCATTTTGTCAATGGGATTCACGCTTCCCATTAAGTGCATCTTGAATGCTACTCATGTATCTGCTTCCACCACCACCTCTGACAGTGCATTCCAGGCACTCACCATCCATTGTATGAAAAACCTGTCTTGCACATCTCTTTTAAAGTTCAATTCCCTCCCTGCCACACTCACCATCACCACCTCCCACATCCCCCACACACACCTTGAACCTATGTCCCCTAGTAATTGATCCCTCCACCCTGTGGAAAAAGAGTCATACTTTCCACTCTATCCACGCCATTCATAGTCTTTTAAAGTTCTGTCAGGTTGCCCTTTGTGAAAACAAACCCAGTCTATCCACCTTTCTTCATTACAAAAATTCCCCAATTCAGGCAACATCCTGGTAAACCTTTTCTATGCACTCTCCAAAGCATCCATATCGCTCTAGTAGTGTGGTGATCAGGACTGTGTGCAATATTCCAAGTGTGGCCTAGCTAAAGTTCTATAAAGCTGCAGCATAATTGTCTATCCTTATCCTCAACGCCCCTTCCAAAGAAGGTAAGCAAGTCTTTTTTTTAACCACCTTATCTACCTGCGCTACCACCTTCAGTGATATGTGGACCTGCATGCCCAGATCCCTGTGAATATCAATATTCCTAAGGGTTCTGCCATTCACTGTATAATTTTCACCTGTATGTGAACTTCCAAAAAGAATCACCTCACATTTATCTGGATTAAGCTCCATCAGCCATGCCTCCAACTGATTTATATCCTGCTGTATCCTTTGACAATCCTCCTTACTATTCACAACTCCACCAATCTCTGTATCATCCACATATATACTAATTAGGCCAGCTACACTTTTCTCATTTATGTAGATCACCAGCAGCAGAGGTCCCACACTGATCCCTATGGACCACCATAAACCTCCATGCCAAAAAGCATCCTTTCACCAGTACCCTCTGTCTTGAGTGACTAAGCCAGTTCTTTATCCATCTTGCCATCCCTTGTTGTATCCCCGTTGCTGCTTGCCACTGGTTCTCAAGGAGAAAGTGAGGTCTGCAGATGTTGGAGATCAGAGCTGAAAATGTTTTGCTGGAAAAGTGCAGCAGGTCAGGCAGCATCCAGGGAACAGGAGAATCGACGTTTCGGGCTTATGCCCGGAACGTCGATTCTCCTGTTCCCTGGATACTGCCTGACCTGCTGCGCTTTTCCAGCAACACATTTTCAGATTGGTTCTCAAGGTCTGGTCACATGTTGCCACTGATACAGCAAGATCATGTCTAGATGTTTAATAGAAGGACTCCATGTCGGTGAACATTAACAGCCTTTATTAAGTATCTCCACTACATACAGGAAAGAGTTGGAAAGAACATCGCTGGAATCATACACACTCAGATCTTAGTTCCATGTGATCTGACATTATTGTGACATATGGCTCAGGAGCTGTTATTAGACAGAAGTTTTAGTTAACCTTCACTCCGTGGAATATACTTCCTGAAAGGATGGAAGCAGATTTCAAATGAGAATCAGTGAAATACTTTACAAGGAAAGAAATGTGCAGGAGTTATGGGAATAGAGTATTTAATTAGATTATTCCATCAAAGAACTGCCACAAGTACGATGACTTCCTGCCCACCCATGCCTCCAGATTTGCTTCACTCTTGCATGCATATGTAAAGAGTTGGTAATTGGGTGAAAATGACATTCACAGATCTACAAACAACCTGGTACTCCAATATGGAAGATTCAGACCATTACACCTTAAACCAGCACTTGAAGAGTTTACGAAAAATCCTAAATCAAGTCATGTTAGACAAAGTCACTATTGTTTAAGAGCTTTTGATCTTTTGCTCTGTTTTTAGCTGATTGCATTGGGATCTGGTGGATAAAATTTATCAGAAAGAAGCAAAAATTTCACCCCAAGAGTCATCTACCTCAATGTTCAGGGTAAATTTGTATGGTGTATGCTCAGCTAAGGAATTGCTAACTCTTGAGAAACAAATTGTAAGCACCATGGCAACAGTAACTGTGTTGTAATTTGTTTGAACGTAATTGCTGCTGAAATTTTTCTTCATTTCACTGACATTTCCATTCTGTAAGGTAAATTACACTGATCACTTCATTCTTACCATAAACACAATTATTCTTGTAAACACACACTGTGATTCGAAGTGATGTTGCTTAGATTGATTAAGCAAGATTGTTGAAACAGCGGGGAGCCAATAAAATTAAAGAATGAAGATCAAAATGGGCTTACAGCAGTCAAAAGTCAGTTTCCTCACATTGTTAACATCACTTCTGGAATTAAAAAGCATTTGTCTCAAAATCACAATGTAACTGGAAAAGGACAACAGGCCACATGATAAATCTAACAAACCCAGAGTGTGCTGTTAATAGAAGATTGAAAATGTGTAAATAATTCACTCTGTATATAAAACCAAAGTGAACAAAAGCAATTGCCACCTCAGAATAGTTAACAGGTTTTGTGCTTGAAACAAAATTACTTGATCACATGCCTGACTCTGTGCTCATTGTGATGACTTTCCATTGTATTTCTTTGCTTTAAATTTCATGGAGTCACTGGTATGTGAAGTCCATGAAAAATTTAAGCCAGTGCCTTTTCTTTAAAAAAGGGAATGCTGCGGCGAAAAATCTTCTGCACTCCAAAATGATTAGTTATGAATCCACAGAGATTTCCTGGTATTAAGATATAGTAATTTGAATTCTACTTCTTTGTGACTCTTTCCCTATGTATCCCTCTGTCCTCTTCCTTCTATTCACCACACTTTAACACCTGTGCAAAATTAACTCAGCTAAAAATGTTTTGGTGACTGCAATTAATTGTACTGATTGTAATCTAATTCGTCCTAAGCAAAAGTATTAATTTGGACAATTAATACTATTTCCCTGATAGGATATAAGGTATTGATTACTAACACTTTTATTTTAGATGCAGGTTTTCAAACGGTTTGTTTCTAGATTTTTCCAAATGGGTTTCTTTCTTTAACACAATTTAGTTAACCTCATATCTGCAAAGCTTGCAACCAGGACTTGTCTTTATTAATGATCATTTTGCATACGTTGTTAAACAGTACGTTGTTAGAGTTGAAAAGTGTGGCGCAGGAAAAGCACAGCAAGTCAGGCAGCATGCAAACAGCAAGAGAGTTGACATTTCGGGCATAAGCCCTTGATTCCTGACCTGCTGACCTTTTCCAGTGCCACGCGTTTTGACTCTGACTCTCCAGCTTCTGCAGTCCTCACTTGCTCCCGGTATGTTGTTAAACAGTCAATCTGGAAGAAAGCAACAAATTCACAATTTCCATTGCACAAATGTGATTCTGGAAATTTTCTGAAGGGAATTATATCAGACTCAAAATATTAATTCTGTTTCTCTCGCAACAGAGTCTGCCAATCCTGCTGAGTTTCTCTAGCATTCTCTGTGTTTGCTTCAGATTTCTAGCATCTGCAGTATCTTGCTTTTATTTTAAATGCAGTGAATATGACTTCTTTGGTTTGTGAGTTCAGAACCAAGGGTTATTGCCTCAGGAAAGTTTGGCTGTTTAGGACTAAGATGAGGAAGGTAATTCTTCACTTAAAGGGTAATGACCTATTGAATTCTCTATCACAGAAAATTGTGGTGGTTATGTTAATGAATATATTCAAGAAAAACAGATTTTGTTTGGTATTTAAGGCATTTAGGGGTACAAAGAGACATCATTTGAGATAGAGGCTCAACCATGATCAAGTGGAATGGCAAGGCAAGCTTGAATGGCTGAAAAGCCTACTCCTGCTCCTAGTTTCTATATTTCTGATCTTCTCGTCTCCTTTTAGCAATGTTTAAGTTCTGTACTTCCAAACACTTATTTATATACTTGAGACAAAGGTAAAGTAAAAATGAAATTATGGACATCAACATCATAGTTAGACTTTTAAGAATTGAATTGAATTTATCTAAAAGTGCATTTGACCTAATGCTCTGCCAGTGTTAATTTTGAAGGCTATTGATAGAGTGAAAGTGAGGCACAGTTTTACAAGTGAATAGGCTTTTATGCAAGATGAGAGAGGAGCAGATTAGTAGCAGGGTTACTAATTTACATTATGCTTTATACTATACTTGGTCGAGTGCATAAGTGTTGAAAAATGTGGTGCTGGAAAAACACAGCAGGCCAGGCAGCATCTGAGGAGCAGGACAATCAACGTTTTGGGCATAAGCCCTTCTTCAGGAATCAAAGGGCTTATGCCCAAAACGTCGATTCTCCTGCTCTTCGGATGCTGCCTGGCCTGCTGTGTTTTTCCAGCACCACATTTTTCAACTCTGGTCTCCAGCATCTGCAGTCCTCACTTTCTCTAAAGTGCACAAGTTTATTTTATTCTTTGATTTAATCTGTTTGTGCTGCTATATTGTTTCTATAGACAACTGTACTATAAATAATACACACTTGAAACCCACCCACACTTTAAACTTAACAGAAATGGTTTGGTGACAGAGTTAAAGATGCTGTTAAATATGGGATGATTTCTCTGAACATAGATTCATAGAATCTCTACAATGTGGAAGCAGGCCATTCAGCTCAACTGATCTTCTGAAGATGATCCCACCAAGACACTTACCCCTACCCTATCCCTGTAACACTGCATTTCCCATGGCTAATCCGCCTAATCTTCACATCCTTGGACTCCATCGGCAGCTTAGCATGGCCAATCCATCTACGCTGTATATCTTTGGACTGTGGAGGAAACTAGAGCACCTGCAGGAGACCCATACAGACAGAGGGAGAATGTATAAACTCCACACACACAGTTGCCCAAGGTGGAATAAAACCCAGGTCCTTGATACTGTGAGACAGCAGTGCTCACAACTGAGCCACAGTGTCACCCTTGTTTTCACTCATGGATTCAACTTTGTACCCTCATCCTGCATTAACTGACTAAGTAGTTCTTCATTACTGGTTATCTAATTTCAAATTAGCAACCATCAATAATGTTTAAGCCTGAAAAGTTCACTTGGTAGACTTGGCATGTGCTTACTGTGGAACGCCTGATTGTTTGTGTGTAGGTGTGTGTGCGTGCGTGCGTGCGTGCGTAAGAGAGAAAACCCAGATTGGTCATGTGCTCAATGGTAGTCTCAAATTCTTAACAGTAACATATGTCACTACACATGAACAAAGCCACGTATGGAAATCGGCTGCAGAGGCACTTGTTAGAATTGTGTGATGGTGGTACCCTGCTTGGCAATGTTTTAATGATAGATTCATCCTCATCATTCAGTACATTCAAGCTTGGTATGGATTACCCAAGTCACACAAATGCAATGTGTCCCCTGCACAACATGATTGTGCCAATGGCTGTGTGAGTTGTTGCAACCAATTCCAAATGAACTTTCCACTGACAAATAATATTCTGCAAAAAAAAACATAAGGCTGAAGCATTCACAGCAATCTTCAGCCAAAAACACTGAGTGGACAATTGATCTTGGCCTCCTCCAAAGCTCACCTCACAGTAGCTCCAGCAAAACTGGAGTCAATGGAAATCAGAGGGAGGGCTTCTCTGCTCATGGATGACATGGGAGATGATTGTGGTTGTTGGAGATAAATTATCTCAGCTCCAGGACATTTCTGCAGGATATCCTCAGGATAGTGCTCCTGACTTAATCATTTTCAGCTTCATCAATGACTTTCTGTCCATTGTAAGAAGTGGCGTTGTTCGCTGATGATTGCACAATGTTTAGCCAGACAATGAACATCTCCAATAAGAGAGAATCTATCCATTGTTCCTTGACATTCAACGGTGTTGCCATCACTGAATCCTCCACTAACAACATCCTGATAGTTATCACTGACCAGAAACTGTATTGGACCAGCCATGTAAATGCAATGGCTACAAGAGCAGGTCAGAGGTTAGAAATACCACAGCAAATAACTCAACTCCTGACTCCCAAAAACCTGTTTACCATCTACAAAGCATAACTGAAGATCATGATGGAATATTCTCCATTTGCTTGAATAAATGTAGCTCCAACAACACTCAAGAAGCTTGACACCATCCAGGCCAAAGCAGCCTGCTTGATTACCACCACAGTCGCAAACATTCACTCCACCACTGACTCTCAGCAGCAGTAGAATGAATTATCTACAATATGTACTGAAGAAATTCACCTAAATTCTGAGACAGCAGCTTTCAAACCAACGGCCACCATCGCTAGAAGGACAAGAACAGCAGATATATGGAAATATGACTACTTGCAAGTTCTCCTCCAAGTCACTTACCATCCTGATTTGGAAATATACCACTATTCCTTGACATGGAGTCAAAATCCAGGAATTCCAACCAGGAATTACGGGTCTACCTACTGCGCTTGGACTGCAGCAGTTCAAGAAGGAAGTTGACCACCACCACCTTAACCACAACTAGGGGCAGGCAATAAGTGTTGGCCCAGCCAGCAATGCTCATGTCTCACAAGTGAATTAAAAAGAACATAGCAGAAACCAACATACAATCATCAGCTGGGACTATAAGTGTTATGCATTTGAACGTTCTTGAAGCTACATATGCAAGTACTTAGAACCCTGTTTTATGTTGCTAAGACATCCATTAGGAGCATTCTGCACTTAATTAAGGTAGGATAATTTAAACACAGGTTAACAAGGATACCAAACTTTGTGCACCAGATTTTCAAGCAGATACTGTTGGAATCCAAAGATCTTCAATTTACATATCAAAAGTAAATGGATTGTCTAGGTGGGGTTTAACTGATGGGGAGGGCTGAATGAAAATCTAAGATGGAGATGGAAGGTGTGTCTGAAGGACTAAATGAGCATTTTGCATGAGTGTTTAGCAAAGAAACGATATGGCAAAAGTTTGAGTTTTTGATTCTAAAGTAGAGCGAATATGGATTTTTGTTTTCAGTTCTTAGAGGGACACTTTTCTTTTAATAACAAAAAATCAGACCAGGGAGGTTAAAACAGCCTTTCAAAGGAAGCATGTGACTTCAGTCAAATGACTAGCAAGCTACCTGGGGAGATAATTGCTGAAATGTTTACTCTGAGGAACTTCCACAATCAATAGAGAAGATAGATGATATGAAACCAACTTGCAAGTTGAATGCAGAAGAAAAATTCTCTTCAGTAGAAGGACCTTTTTTTTTACTTTAGGGAATTCTTCATATTTAAGAGCTAAATAAAATCTTAATCTGGTCTAGAAGTATAAGCCGACTAGGCTGAGATAAAGCTTGTATTTGTTCTTGGAATTCAGTGAAGAAACTTAGTAACTTAGTAACTTAGCTTATCTGTTTGTTCTCAACAGAGATTGAGAGAATCATGACTCATGTATATGCAGAAATTCATAGAAAGTAAACAAGCTTGTCAGTTCTGTAAGAAATTTTGTATTGAAGGTAGGAGTGATACTTCACTGGGGTTGAATGTCTGTAAAGGTTATTATAGAGTCATAGAGATGGACAGCACAGAAACAGACACTTTGGTCCAACTAGTCCATGCCTAAACTAATCTAGTTCCATTTGCCAGCATTTGACATATATCCATTTAAAGCGTTCCTATTCATGTACCCATCCAGATGCCTTTAAAATGTTGTTATTGTACCAGCCTGCACCACCATCTCTGGCATCTCATTCTGTACATGTACCATCCTCTGCATGAAAAGGTTGCCCCTTATGTCCCTTTTAAATCATTTCCCTCTCATCTTAAACCTATGCCCACTAGTTTTGGACTCCCCTACCCTGGGAAAAAGACATTGGATATTCACCCTATCCATTCCCCATTTTATAAGCCTCTATAAGATCACTCCTCAGCTCTAACCTATTTACCCTCTCCATATAGCTCAAATCCTCCAACTCTGGCAACATCTTTGTAAATCTTTTCTGAACCCTTTCAAGTTTTACAACATCCTTCCTATTTCAAAAGTGGCCTCACTGAATCAGATTGAGCCTTTCTTTGTTTGCTAAATATGATAAGGTTTTCCAAATTGGTTTATTTTTGTGTGCGTTTTCTTTTACTTTTTGTGTAATAAATCTTTGTTCTTTTGTTGAAAATACATTGACAGCTTTGTGGCAATATATTCAGTGCTTGACCATAATGCTAACCAAATTGCAAAATTGCTGAATCTGACCAGAAAATGGCTGTCATTTTCAGTGGGTTTTTCTCCATGTGTTCTAGAAGTTTCCTTGTGCTAACATCTCAAACTCACCGAATTATCTAGGGACTGTATTACACCCACTCAGTCACTGATTCTCCTATTTGCTGCAAACAGAAACATTACTGGGATATCCATGGCACTAACCGCATGTTTAATTAGCTGTTGTGCATCCAGCCAAGTGCTGGCAGTCCACAGCCTCCTAGATTGTAACATTTGACCCAGACATGGCAGATACAAGGAAGTTGGTGCTCTGCCTTTCAGGCGGGGATCTACTGGATGAGTCAGTCCATTGAAAGGCTCTCTATTTTCCTCAGGACTGGCAGAAGACGCCACAAACCAACCCCTGCCAGTTTAATCTGAGGTTATAAACCAGATCAGAGAGGTCTTAATCATCAAGAGGAATGCACAGCGATGCCATCACTGGGTCAAAGCCATTCTCTGCTTCACGAAGGCAAGTGCCACCATCTTTCTCCTACCTCACGCTCACTCTATCTTTGATAAAGCACCCATCTCCCACACAGGCTCATGCTCTCTGCAATTCTCATTGCTGCTTGCAACATCTTCTCTCACTTGCTTTCATCCACCTAATCCTCAGATTACTCACTTGACCTGGACTCTGTGTCTCTTAATCACCCACTTGGAACACCTCATTATGTTTCTCCCATTGGGCCAGCACTGCTTCTGCTACTTTCAACTCAATTAACCCCTCATTTGTCTCATTCCAGGAGAAAACAACCAACAGAATGTCAGAAAGAGCCAAGATGGTCGCGGGGTGCCGATTTTAAGCTTCTTTTCACTTTTGAGGAGAGGATCCTGATTGTGACTGACCCAAGTGACCAACTGACCATAGCCAAGCTTTTGGTCTGATATCAGATAACACTCTTGATTTAATGTACTGAAAATAGTTACCTGAAGGGTGTCTCACTTGACTTGACAGAGCACTATATGAGATGTTACCATTTGGTGAAGCAAATGTAGTGCATTCAATAGATCACTGGCTGGCACGTGGTGCACGTGTAAGATAGACCTGTGCCATCAGCAACATAGCTACCTCCTCAATGGATGATTGCTGGCAACTATACAACTGCTTGGCTTTGTGTCTAAAGGGCTAGGCAAGATAGAAATAGGTTGAGATTTTAGCTCTAGCTGAGGGGCCAAGTTGCAGAAAGAAAAGAAAAAGCAAGACAGGGATGCTGGGAATATCGAAGTAGGCACAAAGTGCCTGAGCACCGATACAAAAAGATGAGAAGCATTGAGATGCACTCTGGTCCTACCAATGAAGTGTGTGCCTGATGCTGAGCGCAGTTCCCTCGCAACAAAGAAAGGTGCTGGTGCACTCCAAAGTACGACATTGAAATGCAGAAACATATTGTAAATGGATTGGAGGTGTGGCCATAATATTGTGATGAGACTGTATGTGGTGGATATTATTGTTCGTAGATAAGGGGCACATGTCCATTTTTGTGTCTCGAGATGCTTGGTCCAAGTGTCCAAGATGGAAGTCCCAAGGAGCAAGTGGTAAGCGGGAATCACCAGGTAACCACTCTGACTTTTATGTTGGGAATTCTCAGTGTCCAATTTCTATTTCGCAGATGGAAGAATGAGGAACAATAATGAGGTGAGATTAGATAGTAATGAGGATATCAATGCGTAATAATCCGTGTCAGTAAACCTCTCGCTATTCACTACCGAGAATCACACCTTGCTGTTCATCACTTGGTTGGAAAATGTGACTTTTTGGACTCAGCACTGAAAATGTTCTTATTGGATACCCCACCTGATTTTCCCAACTTTCTCACCATGTCCATGTCATTCAGGGTTTGGGAAGATTTCACCCAGGTAATACACTAGATTACATTCCAGAGAAAAAGAGACAAAGGTCTGGATGCTGGAAATCAGAAGCAAGAATTGAAATTACTGGAAAAGGTCAGCAGGTCTGGCAGCATCTGGAGAGAAAGTAGAGTTAATATTCTTCAGAACTGGGATTACATTTAGAATCTGATTTGTGCAATATTAGCATCACCTTGTATCATAATAGAGAATTTTGCCAATTATATCATAAATAAGGATGAGATGCTGAATGAGATAAAGTAGACAAAGTGGTGTTACAATAGGAACAAAATTAACAGTACATACATTGGGTAAGTCACTCAGACTGAACGGCAGAAATTCTAGGTTGCTGAGTGAAGCATTTATGGAGTTGTTTACTTTTATCTCAATTTTCTTTAGATTAATAGAGGAGGTAGCAGAGGTCATAAGTATTACATCTTATTACATACTTATATCATAAGTATTACATCGTTTTTACAAAAAGAGGATAAAGATAAATCTAACAATTTCAGGCCAGTTGGTTTAGTGCAAGCAGTGCGAAATAAGTAATCCAGGAGAAAGTGAACAAGCATGAACTGATAAATAAGAGGCAGCAAAATTTGTTAAGGGCTGGCTATGTTGTACTAACATGATTTAATGTTTTGATGAGGTAACAGAGCAAGTGAATGACATCAGTTCAATTGATACACATTTGTGGGCGGCACGGTGGCACAGTGGTTAGTACTGTTGCCTCACAGTGCCCGAGACCCGGGTTCAATTCCCGCCTCAGGCGACTGACTGTGTGGAGTTTGCACGTTCTCCCTGTGTCTGCGTGGGTTTCCTCCGGGTGCTCCTGTTTCCTCCCACAGTCCAAAAAATGTGCAGGTTAGGCAAATTGGCCATGCTAAAATGCCTGTCGTGTTAGGTGTAGGGGTAATGGGTCTGGGTGGGTTACGCTTCGGCGGGTCGGTGTGGACTTGTTGGGCCGAAGGGCCTATTTCCACACTGTAAGTAATCTAATCTAAACATTTGGATTTTCAAAAGAAGTACCACATATTCAGCTTAAGATGAATATCTATTTTTGTAGACTTTTTCTACTTCCAAAAACAGGTTTCTGTTTTTTAAAAAACGCAGAGAGATCTGCCAGTCCAACAAAATAACAGTAAAGAACTTTATTCAGTGCGGTATGACACTTTCTCCATTGGAAAGGTATTGTAAAACATACAAACATTTACCAAGTGTGGGTCAACACCAGGGTCAACTTAGCTTTGCAAAACCGATCTTCTTGATGGATCACTGCATTAAAAACACATGCACATTACAATGCTGCACCGAATAGTAACATTTGAAAGGTCAAAAACATTTTACACTTAATCTTTCAGAATGTTCCCACCTTATTCTATTTCCTTTACCATTTCCTTTACTATCTTTCAAGCTGTAAAACATTTGAAAATCTGCACCACCAGAAAATGGTGTGTGAGTGGAGATCCAATTATCATCATCAACTGAAAATGTGGAGCCTGTCCTCACTGGGGGAAAGTGCACAGTTTGCATAATAGCCATAACCATCCTAGGGAAAATAAATCAAAAGGAAAACAGCATGCATTTGGAAATGTGAAGGAAATTCAGATGTCTCCAAAAAAGATACGTCTAGCTATTCACCCAAGCATACTGTGCTTTCCCACCACTACAAAAATTCAACACTTTCTGAAGAATAATCAGGAAGTTAATCTGAACCAATATAAAATATCTGTTTGGTCCAAGATTAACAACTGTTCCAGCTTTGGGCACAAGCCTTTAAAAAGGAAGTGAAAGGTTTGAAAGAATGTGCAGAACAGATTTACTGCAGTGGTTCTATGGATAAGGATGCACAATTATGTGAATAGACCAAAAAAAAGTTAAGCATGTTTTGTTTGAAGCTGAGAAAGTCAACAGCAGATTCCATTCAGGGGTTTTAAAATCAGATAGAGCAATTAAAGGGAATCTTTTTACAATGACTGAATGTTTGGTAATGAGAGTGCACCGGACTCAAATGATTGGCAAAAGAACTCAAAGTAACATAAGAATAATCTTTCTATGTTTTGAAAGGCACTGCCTAAAAGAGTGGTGGAAATTATTCAGTGGAATTTTTGAAAAGGGAATAGGATAAATATATGAGAGAAAGTCAAATGCTGAAATATGGGGAAATCGAAGGATAGTGGGACTAACGAGATGGCTCTTAAAAAGAAAATTTGTACAGTCATTATTCAATGATTCTAAGCAGTGTCATCATTTATTTGACATGGCATGAAGTATTTGGGATTTTGGAAAATAGGAGTAGTAGTAATGTCATACAGGCCCTTGAGATAGCTTTGACATTCAATAAGGTTATTACTGAGCTTCTGCCTCTACTTCATTATCCTGCCCATTTCCCATTTCCCTTGATTCTTTTAGAACTAATAGGAATTATTTGGATGCTAACTGATTAATTAGTTTTGAGCATTTTTTCAACTCTTCTTGGACTGTAGCTCTGAGGATGTTGGCACCTCATTTGTCCAGTGACAGAGACATTTTTGCTGGTGATCTCTGAATGCCCATGTGCAATTAGCATGATAGCAGTTCCTTCCGAAATCTGAATTCGACATTAAATTTTAACTACACTGTTGTGTTACACAATTGAAATGTTTAACATAATATGCTTTCCTTCAACATGTATTTCCACAAACTGTTTTCTGTACAATGATTGACGTTGTAGTCATTCACAACTGCATTAAAAGAAAATCAGATCATGTTAAAAACCCCTTGGAGACAATATTGGTATCTTCAAACCAAAACAAAATATATGTTACGCATAGAATTTCACACACATCATTTTGATGAGCTAGTTTGTTATCCAATGTGCAACAACTGAAGAAAAGTATCGGCTCAAATTTTGTGGAAGCAGTCCGCTTCTGGCAAGCCCTGTAAATTGGCATTTGACCTCCTTCTTAAGCTTGATTTGTTTTGTTTGCCTTTTCAGCCAGTGGAAATGTGAGGCGGCATTGGCATAGTGAGGGCAACCGGTCATCTTGAGTGTCTCTCCTCAGTCAAAGGTATTCAAAGGTTGAGGGAAAAAAATAGCAATAGCATAGGAGGAAAGAGGTGAATGGAGATCGAATGAAGAGCAGAACGAAAAATAAAGGAGAGCGAGAATGATAATTTAATTTCATGACTGACCTTTATGACCACAGAATGTGTACGTGGTTCCAGTGTGAACTGATGCCTTGTTATTAGACAGGTTTGAATAAGTATGTGTATATATTGGGCAGAATATGACATGCCTCAGCTGGTGTGTTTTCGTTGGGGAGGTGGTTAGTGTACCATCTTCCTATCCACCTGGGTTCATCCCTATAACTAAAGTGGGTGGTAAATTTGGCAGAGTGTCTGCCACATGTAAATAAATAGTTAAGGGTTACTTGAGCTTCTCAAAAGTTCAGTTGACACCAATATAAATGTTCCCATGCAGTAGTGTGATTGATGTGGGCAGGATTTGGTTTGTTGATTAAAGTGCTTAAAATGGCAGAGGAGGGAAATGGGGAAATACTAATTTCAGCGATAGAGTGAGACAACCCCAAGCTGACTCCATGCATCACATCTCTACATCCACCCCCCACCCTTCCCAACATTCTAAAATCCTCTCCTCCAAACCTCCGGACCTGGCACATGCTAGGGTTCAGTGAGGCCTCCAGAGTGGATCTGCCTGTTGTCTTGCTCTGAAGCTGCCATGACCACGATGGTGACCCAGTATGGTTTGGCCAGCAGCTCTCGAGGGTGGGGCTTCCTCCATAATAAGGGGCAAGTGTCTAAATGAGAGCTCCTTGAGCTGACCTGTAGTAATTTGTGTCTGCAGGGAGGGCTTGATCCCGGCCTGTGGAAAGTCTGTCAGTTTTTATTTCCCGTGAAGGCCCATAAACTCCCACCCATTATGACAGACAACCAGAACATTTTTAAGGGCATCATGGTCCTTAAAAATGGTCAACGCCAATCTTGTTCTCAAGCTTTACTCTTCTTTACCTTCCAAAAGATTGCACGGTATTCAGAAGTATTTACTCCATATATGGAGCATAGAACATAGAACAATACAGTGCAGAACAGGCCCTTTGGCCCTCAATGTTGCACCAACCTGTGAACTAATCTAAGCCCATCTTCCATCATCATCCATATGCTTATCCAAGGACTGTTTCAATGCCCCAAAAGTGACTGAGTTAACTATGTTGGCAGGCAGGGCATTCCACACTCTTTCCACTCTGAGTAAAGAGCCTGCCTCTGGCATCTGTCTTAAATTTATTACTCCTCCATTTGCAACTATGTCCCTTCGTACAAGCCGACATCATCATCCTAGGAAAAAGACTCTCACTGTCCACCCTATCTAATCCTCTGATCATCTTGTATATCTCTATTAAATCCCCTCTTAGCCTTCTTTTCTCCAATGGGAACAGACCCAAGTCCCTTAGCCTTTCCTCATAAGACCTTTACTCTAGTCCAGGCAACATCCTGGTAAATCTCCTCTGTACCTTTTCCAATGCTTCCACATCCTTCCTGTAATGGGGTGACCAGAACTGTACGCAATACTCCAAGTGAGACCGCACTAGCATTTTGTACAGTAGCAGCATCACATCACGGCTCCGGAATTCAATCCCTCAACCAATAAACTTAACAGACAGTATGCCTTCTGAACAGTACTATCAACCTGGATGGCAACTTTCAGGGATCTATGTACATGGACACCAGATCCCTCCGCACATCCACACGACCAAAAACCTTTCCATTGGCCCAGTATTTTGCCTTCCTATTATTCTTCCCAAAGTGAATCGCCTCACATTTATCTACATTGAACTCCCTTTGCCACCCCTCAGCCTAATTCTGCAGCTTATCCAAGTCCCCCTGCAAACTGCAACATTCTTCCACACTGTCCACTACTCCACCGACTTTAGTGTCATTTGCAAACTTAATAACCCATCCACCTATGCCTGCGTCTAACTCATTTATAAAAATGACAAACAGCAGTGGTCCCAAAATAGATCCTTGTGGTACATCATGAGTAACTGGACTCTAGGCTGAATATTTTCTGTCATGCACACTTGCTGCCTTCTTACAGAAAGCTAGTTTTTAATCCAAATTGTTAAATCACCCTCAATTCCATGCCTCTGTATTTTCTGCAAAAGCCTACCATGTGGAACCTTATCAAAAGCTTTGCTGAAGTCCATGTACACCATGTCAGCTGCCCTACCCTCATCCACATGCTTGATCATCTTCTCAAAAAACTCAGTGGTTTGTGAGACATAACCTGACCTTGACGAAACCATGTTGACTACCTCCAATTAAATTGATGCTTGCTAGATGATTATAAATCCTATCTCTTATAATCCATTCCAAAACTTTTCCTTCAACAGACATAAGGCTCACTGGTCTATAATTCCCTGGGTCATCTTTCCTGCCCTTCTTGAACAAGGGCACATTTGCAATCTTCCAGTTCTCTGGTACTAAACCTTTAGACAACGATGACCCAAAGATCAAGGCCAAAGGCTCAGCCATCTCCTCACTAGCTTCCCAGAGAATCCTTGGATAAATCCCATCTGGCCCAGGGGATTTATCTACTTTCACACCTTCTAGAATTGATAACACCTCCTGCCTACTAACCTCAATTCTTTCAAGTCCAACAGCCGATGTCTCAGTCTTCTTCACAATATTCTCCTTTTCCTGAGTGAAAACAGTTGACAAATATTCATTTAGCACCTCTCTGATCTCCACAGAATGCACACGCAACTTTCCATTTCAGTCTTTGACAGCACCTATTCCTAACCTTGTCATCCTTTTATTCCTCACACACCAATAGAAAGCTTTTGGGTTCTCCTTTATTCTACCTGCTAAAGACTGCTCATGTCCCCTCCTTGCTCTTCTTAACCTTCTCTTTAAATCCTTTCTAGCTAATCTGTAACCCTCCATCACCTCATCTGAACCACCTCGTCTCAGCATCACATAAGCCTCCCTCTTCTGCTTAACAAGAGATGCAATTTATTTTGTAAACCACAGTTCCCCTACCTTATCAATTTCTCCCTGCCTGACAGGGACATACCTATCAAGAGCACACAATATATGTTCCTTAAACCAGCTCCATATTTCAATTGTCCCATCCCTGCATTTTGCTACCCCATTCTATGCCTCCTAAGTTGCCTAATTGCATTATAATTGCCTTTCCCCCATCTATAACTCTTGCCCTGTGGCATATACCTATCCCTTTCCATCATTAAACTAAATGTAACCAAATTATGGTCACTCTCTCCAAAGTGCTCATCCACCATTAAGTCAAACATCTGGCTTGGTTCATTACCAAGTACCAGATCCAGTGTGGTCTCCCCTCTTGATGACCGTTTGACATACTGTGTCAGGAAACCCTCCTGCACACATTGGGCAAAAACTGATCCATCTGATGTACTAGCATCAGATGTACTAGCATTTCCAGCCAATGTTGGGGAAGTTGAAGTCCCCCATAATGATCACCTTGTTCCTTTCATTCCTACCAGAATCATTTTGCCAATCCTCTCCTCCACATCCCTGGAACTTTGGGGAGGCCTCCAAAAACCTCCCAGCAGTGTGACCTCTCGTCTCTTTTTTTCTAACCTCGGCCCATACCACTTCAGTAGATGAATCCTCGTCAAAAATTCTTTCAGCCACCATTATACCATCCTTGACTAACAAGGTCACACCTTCCCCTCTTTTACCACCTTCCCTGATCTTAATGAAAGATCTAAACCCTGGAACCTGCAACATCCATTCCTGACCCTGCTCTATCCATATCTCCGAAATGGCCTCAACATTGAAGTCCCTGGTACCTATCTATGCTGCAAGCTCGCCTACCCAACTCCTGGCATTGAAGTAGACACACTTCAAACCAGCTTGCTATCTGCCAGCACACTCCTCTGACCATGAAATCCTGTCCATTTCCTCCCTACTCACATCCTCCTGTGCACTGGAACTACACCTCAGGTACCCATCGCCCTGCTGAGCTAGTTTAAACCCACCCCAGTAGTACTAGCAAATTTCCCACCCAGGATATGAGTACAACTCTGGTTCAAGTGAAGACTGTCCTGTTTGTAGAGGTCCCACCTTCCCAGAATAAGCTCTAATTATCCATATACCTGAAACTCTCCCTCCTGCACCATTCCTGCAACCATGTTTTCAGCTGATATCTCTTCCTGTTCCTCACCTCGCTATCATGTGGCACAGGTAACAATCCAGAGATAACAACTCTGTTTGTTCTAGCTCTCAGCTTCCACCCTAGCTCCCTGAAATCCTGCCTTACATCCCTATCCCTCTTTCTACCTATGTTGGTGGTACCTATGTGGACCATGACTTGGGGCTGGTCACCCTCTCCCTTCAGGACCCCAAAGACACAATCCGAGAAATCAAGGACCTTGGCACCTGAGAGGCAACACACCAATCGTGAGTCTCGAATGTTCCCAAGAAATCTTCTATCTGTCCCTCTAACTATTGAGTCCCCAGTGACTAACATTCTCCTCCTTTCCCCCTTTCCCTTCTGTGCAACAGGAACAGGCTCTGTGCCAGAGACCTGCACCCCAATGCATCCCCTGGTAGTTCCCCCCCCCCCCCCAACACTATCCAAAATGGTATACTTGCTTTTCAGGGGAATGACCACAGGGGATCCCTGCACTAACTGTTTTCTCCCCCTTCTAACGGTTATCCAGCTTTCTTTGTGCCTAGGGGTAACTACTTCCCTGTAACTTTTTCCTATCACAGGCTCTGCCTCCCAAATGATCCAAATTTCATCCAGCTCCCACTCCAGTTCCCTGCCATGATCTTGGAGGAGCAAGAGTTGGGTGCACTTCCTGCAGATGTACTTTGAAGGGACACTAATGACGTCCCTCACCTCAAACATCATGCAGGAGGAACATTCCTCTCCCAGCACTGCCATCCCTGCTGGTCCCCTTATCAGAAAGGAATATATCTGTCTCCTCATGGCCTTTATCACTTCATGTTTCTATTGTCTTGGCTGAAACTTCGCAGCTCAGCATGGACTAGAGATTGGCATTGATGTGTTTTGTAAGAGTGTAAAAAGCAACTTCAAGCAGAATTTCACATCAGCAGTATTATGATCACTGTAATAGTTTTAGGCAAAGTATTTCACAAGGATTTTAGAATATATTATACAAACGAGCCAAACCAATTTAATTATAATGACAAATATATTATATTAAAATGCAAATAATACTACCAGATTCCATTTTGATATATGTCCAATCTTATGTAAGAGCAGTGATACTTTTTAAAGAAAAACACAATTAATGAATGCAGAGCAACACGTGACAGCAATGTGTCTAGGTGCTAGACCAGACAAGAAACATCAAATCCTTTTTAATTGACAGAAGCTGAAACAATACATTTTAATAAACTGTTTTGGTTTAAGAGCTGCTGCAATTAAATAAGCACTCAGCCAGTTTGCAACAAGATTAGTAAAATTATTCTTCATTTGTTTACAAAGTGTTTTAGTTTAGGTTTTGTTACAAATGACAAAAAACTTAAATACCGCAAAAGTGAAATTTGTAATTGATCTTCCACATTTGGATTTTGCACTGCTAAGGTATTGTCTGATGATTGAACAATGAAAAACAAAAACAAGGAAATGGTGAAACACACTTCAGGCAAATTCTTCCCATGCACTGAATGACACAGGTATTGTTGAGAAAGTTGGAAAATTGAGAGAGATTAGCAGTGAGGAACTTCTCGACGTTGGGAACAATAAGTTCTATATTCCAATCAATGTAGAACAGCGAGGCAGGATTCGCACTTGTTAGTGAGGAGGCACCTATTTACATGTGGTAGCATATATTAACATCTCATTATTGTTAACCTTGCCTTGTTTATATGTAATTTCCAATTTTCCCACTTGCCAAATAGAATACAGACTGTGACAATTCCTGACATAAAAGTCAGAGTGGTTCCCCGGCATCACCAGCTCGTCACTTGCTCCTCTGGACCTCCATCTTGGATGCAAGTCTCCAACATCTCAGGGTGTAGTCAATTGGTCGTGACTGTATGCAACTCCCTGTTCAAGAACATTGGCATCTAACAAGTACAGGACTTATTGCACCATCATGACACATCTCTGATCCATTTATAAGATGATTTTGCACTTCCAAGCTGCATCGGAGGGTGCATTGCTGATGGTTTGGGCGGCTTTAAAGTAAAATGGCAGGGGTATGGGAACCTATGCAAGGATCCAAAGGACGGAAATTAATGCAATAGTGATGAAGGACTTTATGTCTAATGATGTGTAATCTATATGGGTAGAGCTGAGTAACCCTAAGTGGCAAATAGTTTTGCGGGGTTTATATGTATACTTCCAAACTGCTGGGAATGGCCTTAAACAGAAAATTAGAGACATGCAACAAAGGAGCAACTGTAATTGTGGGTGAGTATACTCTGCCTATAGCTTTAGCAAATTAAATTAGTTACAATAATGTGCAGGGGCAATTCCTGGAGATGTAGATGGTTTGCTTCACATATGCATATCCTTGGGGATGAGTGACCATGACATTGTAGAATTTCTCATCAAGATGGTGTGAGATGCTGTTAATTCTACAAATAGGGCCTTGATTCAAGTTAGAAGAAACTACAATGGTGTGAATTGGCTATGATATTTTGGAGAATATTACTGGAAGGGATGACAGTGGAAAGGCAATAGCAGATATTCAAAGAGGGAATGGTGAACTGCAATAATTATTTGTTCCTGTCTGACACAAAAGTAAAATGGGAAAGGTGGTCAAACCATGAGTTTCAAGGGAAATTATGGATAGTATTAAATCCAAGTAAGACACATACAAATTGGCCAGAAATAAAACAGACCCGTGGACAGGGAGCAGTTTAGAATTCAGTAAAGAAGGACAAAAAGGAATTCATTAAGAAAGGGAAGAAAGAGTAAGTTTACAACAAACATATACAAAATTTTCTGTTGGTACATGAGAAATTGATTGGTGAAGACAAATGTATATTCCTTACAGTCCAAAAGAAGGAAATTTATAATGGGAAACAAGAAAGGACTGACCAACTAAATACATGCTTATGTTCTGCACTCACAAAGAAATAAATAAACAATATATCTAAGAATTTGGGGAACACTGGGTACAGTGAGAGAGAGGTACCAAACAAAATCAGTATTAGAAGGGAAATGATGTTGGTTTGATGGGATTGAAGGCAGATAAATTCCCAGGCCCTGATAATCTACATCCCAGAGTAATTAAGGAAGTGGCCCTTACAGTAGTAGATGTATTGGTGGTGACCTTTCAAGGTTTGGTGCAGACTTGAAGGTCCAAAAGACTAACTCCTGCATCTATTTTCTAAGTTCTATAGAACAATTTCCACAGATTTGAGGGTAGTTAATGTAACCTTTCTATTTAAGAAGAGTGTCAGAGACAAAACTATGAAGTCTAGACCAGTCAGTTTGTAGGGAAAATGCAAGAGTCCATTGCAAAATAATTCATATCTGAACATCTGGAAAACAATGACAAGATTGGAAAACGTCAGCGTGAATTTATGAAAGGGAAATCATGCTTGACAAATCTCTTGAATTCTTTGAGGATCTAACTAGGAGAGTTGATGAGGGAGAGCTAGTCGAATGTATGTTATTGGTAATGCAGAAGGCTTTGACATAGTCCCACATAAGAGATTAGTATGTACAATTAAAGCACATGGAATTGGGGGGGGAATAGTGTGTTAAGTGGATAGAGAGCCAGTTGTCAGACAGGAAGCAAGGAGCAGAGGAAAATACACAGTGACTGGTGGGGTATTGCAGGGATCAGTGCTAGGATCCCAGCTATTTACAACATATATTAATGATTTAGATTTAGAAACTAAATTTAACATCTCAAACTTTACAGATGAAAAAAGCTGGGAGAGAAGGTAAGCCTTAAGGAGGATGCAGAGAAGCTTCAGTGTGATTTGGACAAGTTGAGTGAGTGGACAAATGTATGGGAGATGCAGTATAGTATAGATAAATGTAAGATTATCCACTTTGCTAGCAATCAGAGGAAGGTAGGTTATTATCCGAATAGCTATAATTGAGAGAAGAGAATGTGCATTGAGACCTGACTGTCCTCATACACCAATCACTGAAAGTAAGCATGCAGGTGCAGCAGGCAGTCAAGATGGCAAATGGTATGTTGACCTTCATAATGGGACGATTTGAGTACAGGAGTAGGGGTATCTTACTGCAATTATGCAAGGTTGTGGTGAGACCGTACCTGGAATATTGGTCTCTTTCTCTGAGGAAGGATATTCTTGCTATAGGAGGAGTGCAGCACAGTTCATCAGACTGATTCGTGGGATGGCAGGATTGATGTATGAGGTGATCTTGAATTAGTTGAACTGGGGCAGCACGGTGGCTCTGTGGTTAGCACTGCTGCCTCACAGCACCAGGGTCCCAGGTTCGATTTCAGCCTCGGGCAACTGTCTGTGTGGAGTTTGCACATTCTCCCTCCTGGTGCTCCAGTTTCCTCCCACAGTCCAAAGATGTGCAGGTCAGGTGAATTGGCTATGCTAAATTGCCCATAGGTTAGATGCGTTAGTCAGAGGGAAATGAGTCTGGGTGGGTTACTCTTCGGAGGGTCGGTGTGGACTTGTTGGGCCGAAGGGCCTGTTTCCACACTGTAGAGAATCTAATCTAGTTAGGGTTATCTTAGCTGAATTTCAGAAGAATGGGGGAGTGTGTGGGGGAGATGCAGTAATCTCATAGAAACCTATAAAATTCTAACAGGCTAATATGGGTTAGTGACAGAAAGGATGTTACTAATTGCAATTGATGCCTGAACCAGGCATCAAGGTACAAGGATTCACAGTAAAACATTTAGGACAAAGATGAGCAAAAACATTTTCATCTAGAGAGTGATGACCCTGTGGAATTTGCAACGACAGAAAGCAGTTGAGGTCAAAACATTATATGGTTTCAAGAAGAAAATGGATGTACCACTTGGGGCGAAAGGGTCATAGGGATGGAGGAAAAGCAGGCACAAGTTTTTGTGTTGGATGTTCAGACATTGCTATCATGAATGGCAGAGCAGGCTCAATGGCTTACTCCTGCTTCTATTTTCTGTGTTTCCGTCGAATGTTAACTCCAAAAAAATGTGTATGCAGGGACATGGATTGTACCAAGGTGTCTGTACAGATCCTCACTGGAACACTTAATGCTCATTCACTTTGCGCCTGCTTGGATGCTCACAGCATTCTGGATTTCCTTGCCTTTTTGGGATTTGCATCCTCAGCCAGAGCTTCTCAGAACACTTTTACTTGTCTTTTATTGTAGGTACAAAGCCAGGAAGCTTGTCATTGTTGTCAGTAATCACCAGTCAAGACATGCCACATATGGCAGCATGTGACTTTAATCTCATCCTTGCACAAAATGCCAGTGGGTGTTGGCAGCAGACTTAGTGCGTATGCTTCAACCAAATGGCGATAACTCAAAATCTCAGAGGAGTAGTTCCTCAGTCAAGTCAAGGGAGATAGCCTTCAATGGGGAGGCTGTTTGCTTGATGTAAATAGCAAGTGGGCAATGATTAGGAAAATGGTGACACCATAGCTGACTGGGTGGAGTTAGTGAGTCGTTATCTGAGGAAGGGGACCTCGCGCTCTCGTGAAGTGAGGCCTTTCAATGAGCAAGCACATTACACAAACACCCATAAAGTACAGGTGATAAATATCTGTGAGCACTGAATGCCTATATGTGAACCTTAAGCATTGACCTAAAGTGTGGAGTCCAAGTCCTTGCCCTGAGCACTCTTGACCACACCATACAGCATCAGCAATCAATCCTATTGATGGCTGTCTTGCATAAGTAATGTATTGTAACCTTTGTCTAATTTACAACCACCTTACAAGTTCCCACAAGAGAAGTGCACTATTTCCATTGTGCAAAAGCTGCTCACTTCACGTCATGTAATACTAAGGATGGGTAATCTCTGCTTCCTCAATACTACAGATGCAGCTAAGCAGACATTTGGTCATGCAGCCAATGATTGACATATGTGAGACCAAATTTGCATTGACATGCCACCCGTGCTATCTATGTATTCTCAGAAAGTCTTCCCACTATGTCTCAATGCAGTCATCGAGTGGAGGAAGCCTACTGCACAGACAAACCCATTTGTCTTGGAGTTCTGGTCAGGTGACCCTTGAGGCATTTGTGTCTAGAAAGCATAGACAATGCTGAGTGTGTCCTGTCCACTGCCAGGTGCACCCTAACTGGCTTGAACACGCGATCCTAATGGTGACCGGCAGAGTAGAAGTGGAAGGCCCGGCTATCTCTGGAGTGTCCTGAGAGGAGACTTCTTGACCGTCCATATGTGGTTCATCTTCTGCAGGGTGCCCACTACCACTATCCCATCTCTTTGTGGAGAAAGGGCATTCAGAGTGAGGTTAAGGTCCCTCGGCCTTCTGCTGGCTGACGTTGTGCAGACCATGGGACTGAGCCAGGTGCATTGTTTCTAGTTATCCTCCAAGTGACAACAACCTGAAACATTTCGCCCTCATCATCTGTGGGGACATATCCGTGATGTGCTCACCATCTCGTGCTCCTAACTCTCATCTAGCCAAAATACCCACTGAGGTGTTGGTCTCTGAGCTAATGGAGAGATGCAGGAGGATGCCTTATCAATGTATCCTCTGAAGGATCCGTGCCTTCCTCTTCAGAGGTAGAGGAGGAAATGTCTTGTGTCATTGCCTTTTAGTTACTGGCAGTGTGCAGATACCACCGGTACCTGCAGGAGACTTTGTGGAGAGAGAGTGTTGTGAACAAAGGGTAGAAGGATACCTCCACATGGGAGAACAGCACAGCAATGAATAACGATTCTTAACTGGTCCTGGGACATGGTGTTTTTGGCATCATGGTATGAACGGACTTGGTCCTCATTGGTAAACGCTGTGTAGGGGGTGAGGAGCTGAATGTCAGCCCACCCTTGCTCTCTCTATTCTATTGTGGGCTGTTCTCTCCTGGAATGAGACAAAGGGAGGCAGAATATGAGATAAAAGAATATGGCACAGCTGTTAGTGCTAATGTAGGTGGGGTAAAGGTGTTGAGGTGTCCAGAGTGAGTGAGTAGGCAACACAGAGGGAACATAGGGTTTGGCATCATTGAGAGTGAATGAGGGAAGATGTTGCATGTAGTAGTGAGAGTGGTAGAGCATAAGACTTGATGGAAAGTCGTGCAGTAGCAATGTTAGAGTGAGTCTGAGACACCAGAGAGAAGTTCGTGGCATTTACCCTGATAGATTGGAGAAGCTGTTGTGATATTAACTAGGCATTCCTCCAACAGCACAGTCCCAGTTTGCAATCCAGGACTACGCTGGTGGCATCTGGTGTCAGGGTGTCCTTTGCCAGTCCTGGGGAAAGAGGAGATACAAGCTCTGTACCACTCCATTCATCAGGACCTCCAGATCCCTGTCTGCAAAACACGGCAGCAATTTTCCTGTCCTCCAGTCTGACATAAACTATGCAGAGCAGCTGCAGACTGCCAGTTTGTGACTTAGTGTACACACAGACCTGGTGAATTGAATTGAATTGGCTTTATTGTCATGTGCTTTCGAATGAGTGCACTGAAAAATTTGAAATATTGTCACTTACGGCGCCATCTTAGTTAAGTATTTGGTACAAAATTAGAAGAAGAATAAAGAAAAGTCCAGCATAAGATTAAAAAGGATAAAAGTAAGTACTTGACTTACAGTGCTTTTCATCCATGTTCATGTCAGCATCTAGCCTCCAGTCTGCAAGGACTTTGCTTCTCTGTGCTGGCCACCAGTTTGAGCCTTGCCTCCGAGACTCACCTCCCATTCCAGCTTCCAGTCTGGGTCTCACCTTCAGGACTCACCTCCCCGTGCTAGGGCTTACCTCCCGCATCGGCATGGTCTGGCACTGGCTTGTGATAGCCTCCGGTCCAGGAGTTGCTTCCTCCATTCCCCCCCTAGGAAGTTCAAAGTTTAAAAATGTGAAAAAAAAACACATTCCAGAAAAGGGAAAAAGAAGATTTTAAAAAAAGGAATGGGCAGAGCAGAGGAGATCCAGCTGGAGCATCCTTCTCTGCCCCCATCTTGCGTTTGTTGATGCTGGCATCAGATGTCCCAACTCTGGCAAATGCTTGCACCAATGGCAAGTGAATGAGTACAGTGAGTGGGGTACAGTAAGTGGTTGGAGCATCAAGTAATGAGGTGAGTGTGGGAAAGTAGCATGAGAAAACCTATTTGTGACAAAATTCACACTTATCTAATTTCTGGTAAAATTCAGCTCATGATTTCTATCAACAATTAGAAAGAAACATGTTGATTTGTGGTGTAGAATTTATTTTTTCTTTTTTAGAACCAATTCCAAAATGAATCTAACTGGTAGTTTTGTGAGGATGCTATAAAAGGAAAGGAGAAGTATTTTGTAACTAGTTGGCACTAAACCTGACTCAGAAGAAACAGTGTAAACTGAATCAAAGATCCATTAAATGAGTATAGGCTGACACAATCTTTTCAAAATGTATGCTTTTTCAAGTGACTCCTTTATCACTGCCTGGGTGGAAACAATCTGCAAGATCGTCATATTTGCATTTCACATTCTCTACCAATCCAAGTGATGATGTATTTCAATTCATCTTAACTGACCATGGGAAATTCCCTGTAAAAGGCAACTGTATCATCTTGAAAAAATTAATTTCACACTTTGTATTACACACGATCTCCAAAGTCAAAGATATTGAGCAAACTATAACTATCTGAGAGGAGATTTGGAGGTGGGATGGGCATTAAACTGGGTGAAAGGGTGAAGACTGGGATCCCTGCGTCTTTCCTGCCTCCTACTCAATTTATAATTTAGAAATTGTAACCTAAGGCAAGGGAACAGCTGCTAAAGTTGTGCTGAAGACCCCGGAGCAATCCCAGAGACTTAATCAATCTATTTTAGATAAACATGATGAATGCTGCTTTGAAGCTTGTGCATTGATGAGGCAGAGTACTGAGCAATAACAATGTTTGCTGTTGTTTTACCCATCATATCCCATTCTTTAATTTTTTTTTCGTAGAATACATCCCCCCTCCCCCACTGACTGGAATCCAGCGGAAAGTGTATTCTGAATACCATCATCATTCCAGATCTTGACCTGATGTCAATACAGCAATACTTTCATAACTGACAGAATGGCCAGCACTTTTTAATGTTCTAGTGGATAGTTTCTAGAGTTAACAAATTATATTCATCCATACTTTGGTTGATGTGGATTGAGTTGTATCCAACAAGCAACTGAGTTTCCTCAGTGTCTTCCAAGCAACAAGCAAATATTTTGGAACTGAACAGGGAAAGAAGGATGTTACTGATTATCACAAATTATTTTCTTGTTAACTCTTAATGCTCTACCAAATTTCTCATTATCTCCATTGTGATTATCAGGGTGGGAAGCTCAGGGCTAGATTTGTAGGGATGACTGAAGTCCCACTGCTGGGACCAAAGCCAGGATGAAACCTTTTGAGCCTTGTGCTCGCATATTCCTCAGTGATAAATTAATTGACTGTTATAGGGACTGCTGTTCAATTAAGGATGGTGCACTTCCTGAGAGCTGTCAACCCGATTATCCATTGGTAAGTCACCAAAAATGGTGGCCAGTTCTGAAATTGCAGAAGTAGTAGGGGAGGGGAGGGTGGCTGGAGGGTGGGGGCAGAGGTCTTGTGGACAGGCCCAGTAACACCTATGGATATGGGTCATCATCAAGTGTTCAAAAAAGTTGGCTGAGCACTGCTAGAGGGCTGCAGGATTTCGCTGCATAGTATCCCATCCCCAATAAAGGAAAAAAACACTTTCAGAATTTAATTGGTTCCATTGGGTACCTGTAGAGGGTGCATGTGTCAACTTTATTGCCATTGTCAAAATGAATGTTAACGGGAAGGGGTTGGGAATGCTCCCTTGTCAAGCCTTTGGGCACCATTTTGTGCCAGATTTTCTGCATTCCAACTTGACTTAGCAAAAGACTGGTAAAATACCAGCTGTGGTTACAGCCTAGGGGAGGGTGATTTGAATAGTGGATGGTATCGTCAAGTATTCTCAGCAAAGCTTTACCCAAACATTGGTCAGCATCGAATTTGATGAGTTTTTCTACATGTCTAATCACTAACAAAGACAATACTGTTCCACCAGCTCATGTGCATCATTTTCTGTCAGGAGAATGAAGAACAATGAATACTTTAACAAGCTTGAAAAATAATTGCATATGTATTCAACAATATTTCACTTGCAATCATCAAGCACAATTCTCTTTGTTCCTTGAAAGTGATCTTAGCATTTTTACTGAAAAATGTTGCCTTGATTTTTAAGTAGACATTACTCAACTATTAATAACGTTTGATGTATAACCTAATATAACCACAGTGTGTTGTGCCAGTAAATTATAGAGTTGATCAATTCTGAAAAAAAATCTATGAAAGCGCCTCAGTAAATCAGTAACATTTTATGAAATGAGAATTTTGATATTTCTGATAGAATGCAAGTAAGGTTATCTCTGGCTTATCTCTGTGGGTGGTGATGATCATCAAATTGTCCAGTTGGGAAGAGGGTCTTCAGTTCATCAAGTCTGTACTGCTAAAAATACACTGCCTGTACCAGTCTCACCTTTGCATGCTAGTTCCATAGCTGTGGATGTTATGACACTTCAAGTGTCCACCTGAGTATGTATGGAGTCATAGACTCAAACAGCATGGAAACAGACCCTTTGGTCAAACCAATCCAAGCTCATCATGTTCCAAACTAAATTAGTCTCCCCTGCCTGTGCTTGGCCCATCTCCATCCAAATGTTTCTGATTCATACACTTACCTCAATGCATTTGTATCTGTGCCTGCACCTACCAATTCCTCTGGAAGTTCATTCCACACACTGTGTAAATTGTTGCCCCTCTTGTCTTTTTTAAACCTTTCCCCTCTCACCTTAAAAAAATGCCCCAAGTCTTGAAATCCCTCATTCTAGAGAAAAGACACCTGCCTTTCACCTTATAGTTTTATAAATCTCTATAAGATCATCCTTCAACCTCCTACACACCAATGGAAAAAAGCACAACCTATTCAGCCTGTCCTTATAACCCAAACCCTCCAATCCCAGCAATATCCTGGTTAATATTTTCTAAACCCTCTCCAATTTAATAATATTCTTCCTATAATAAAGTGACCAGAACTGGACACAGTATTCCAGAACAGGCCTCATCAAAGTTCTGTACAACTTCAATATGATGTCCCAACTCCTGTTGTGAGGTTACCTGCCTCAACGATCCTCCCAGGCAGAGCATTCCAGACACCCTCACCTCCCTCTGGATGCAAGATACATTTCTCAAATTCTGTCTAAACTTCCAGCCTTTCACTTTAAAAGTGTTCCTCCTTTTTCTTGCCCTCTCTAATAAGGGGAATAATTGCTTCTGTCCATCCTGTACATGCCCCTTGTAATTATGTACATCTTTCTCAGGTCAATGCTCAACTTTCTCTGCTCCAAAGAAAACAACCTACACTTATTAAGCCTTTCTTCATCACTGAGATGCTGCATCACTGGCCAAATCCTGGTGAATCTCCTCTGTACCCCTACCAGTGCAATCACATCCTTCCAATAGTGTAGTGACCAGAATTGCACACCATTCTCCAGCCGTGGCCTAACCAGAATTCTGTGCAACTCCAATATGACCTCCCTGCTTTTGTAATCTATGCTTTGACTGATAAAGGCAAACATCCCATATGCTTGCATAATGATGATGAGAACCTGTCCTGAAATTTTCAGGGATCTCAAGATCCCTCTGTGCCTCTGAGCTTCTAAGTGTACTGCCATTCATTGAGTACTCCCTTATTTTATTTCTTCTTCCCAAAGTGCATCACCTCATATTTATCAGTGTTAAATTCCATGTGTGCAGGATAGATTATTGTCCAAAACTAACACTTCTTATGGCCTCTGATACTCATGCAAAAGAATAAATTTGAAATAAATTTAGTAATAAGTGTAGAAGTTCACAGATATGGGACAGGCTGTTATGCCACAACTTGATAAGTTATTTGTGAGAATGATGGGCCAGTTGTTTCCCTATATGCAGTGATGTAATAGCACAATCAAGCTCAGGATCCTTGGACATTCAAATGCAAAGAACTAGTGAAACCCTAGCAATGGGAAGTTGATGAACTCGAATGCTAGTCAAGACCAGGATTTGGATTTAAACCTGTTGGTGGGGAGTATAAAGGTCCAGTGATAGGATTGCTAGGCTATCCTGCTATCTTAAAAGTATTTGAATGCAGAAAGGTTTGCTACAATCTGAAAAAGGGCTAAAAAAATGTTTTAATGATATAGAAATGAAATATTACACCACAGTACTATAATGATGTGAGAAGCCTTGGGTAGATTCACTGCCACCAATCCTTATTGTTGGCATTAATCTAAGGTACTATGTAAGGAATTAGTCTCATTCAAACTCTTTGAGGATAAAAGGCTGTCTTGATGAATGGTAAATTGGGTATTACATATAGTCATAGAGTCACAGAGATGTACAGCACTGAAACAGACCCTTTGGTCCAACTTGTCCATGCCGACCAGATATCCTAAATTAATCTAGTCCAATTTACCAACATTTGACCCATGTCCCTTTAAACCCTTCCTATTCACCTACCAATACAATTTTGTAATTGTACCAGCTTGCACCATTTCCTCCTACAGCTCATTTCATACACGCACTACTTTCTCCATGGAAAAGCTTGCCCTTTACGTCCGTTTTAAATCTTTTTCCTCTCACCCTAAACCTATGCCCTCTAGTTTTGGACTCCCCTACCCTGAGAAAACGGCTATTCACACTGACCACAGCTAATGACATTACATCTGAGATGCATGTTAGTCTCTTATGAAGCATCAGAATAAATTTGAGTGTAAGTTCATATTGCCACTACTAAAGCACACCAGTAGTCATAGCTGACAGCAACAGGGACTGTTCAAACACCAGAAATATTGATTAGCTCTTCTCAGGAACTGTCTGTCATAACCCAATGGGTACAGCTTATCTCATAATGTCAGTTAGTCATTTTAGGTACTGTCTTATATAACAACTAATATCAGGAAATTTGGACAAAGCTTTAAAAGTGAGCAAGTGGTGAGGTCTTATGTTAATTGTCCTGCTGGGAAACATATAGTGCCGAGGCCAGATTTTTATAGTCAGTATGAAGTGAGAAAAATAAGAAGAAATGTTTCTTCTGTTCAGGTTCCATGAGATTTAGACTGATTCGAAGGAGGAACAGGAGTAGGCTTTTTGGTCCCACAAGCCTGCCCTACCTTTCATCATGATCTTAATTGATCTGACATTCCTCACATCCACTTTCCTGCTTTTTCTCTGTAACCCTTGATTCTTCTGCTGCTAAAGTATCTGTTTATCTCAGTTTTAAATACACGCATGGACACTACCCCTACACCTCTCTGTGGCAAGGAATTCCAGAGACACTCGACCCTCTGAAAAAAAAATTCCTCTTTATCGCAGTCTTCTATTGGCACTCCTTCATTCTGAAACTATGCGCTCTCTGGTCCTAGACACACTCTTGAGAGCAAACAGCCTCTCAGCACTTACACTGTCAAGCCCATTAAGAGTTTTGTATGTTTCAATAAGATCACCTCTCATTATTCTAAACTCCAGTGAGTAGAGTCCCAACCTGTTTAGCCTTGTTTGCCACCAGCTTGCTAAAAGGTCATGGTTGCAAATGGAATGTGTACAGCGAAGGGAAACATGATTTTTAGATGTAGAAAAAAAAAGAACTGACAAAATCCAATTTACTTTCAGAACTAGAGTTCTTTATGATCTATAATACAACTTATTTGCAAACATTTTTCAGACACTTGTCTGACCCTCCCCCTCAATCTGCTTTGTCATGAACCAATACATAGAACAAGGAACATATAATAGTACAGTACAGTACAAGCCCTTTGGCCCTCTGTGTTGTATTGACCTTTTATCCTACTCTAAGATCAAACTAACCGAGATACTATACATTTTATTGTCATCCATGTGCCTATCCAAGAGTTGCTTAAATGTCCTTAATGTATCTGACTCTACTACCACTGCTGGCAGTGCATTCCACGCACCCACCACACACTGCATAAAGAACCCACCTCTGACATCTCCCCTCTAACTTCCTCCAAATATCTTAAAAGTAAGAGCCCTTGTGACAGGCATTTCTGTCCTGGGGAAAAGTCTCTGGCTATCTACTCTATCTATGCCTCTCATTACCTTACACACCTCTATCAGGTCACCTTGCTTCCTCCTGCTCTCCAGTGAGAAAAGCCCGAGCTCACTCAAACTCTCTTCATAAGATAAGGCCTCCAATCCAGACAGAATCCTGATAAATCTCCTCTGCACCCTGTTTAAAGCATCTACATCTTTCCTATAAGCAGCTTCCACATTTCTGCTGTGCATTTTCCGTAGAACAACTGTTCCCCATTTATACTCCACAGCTCCTGTCTCATAGCAGTATAATTTCCCCTTCCCCAATTAAATATCTCCTCATAATATTTATTCCTATCCTCTCCTTGGTTATGGTAAAAGTGAGACAGTTGTGGTCACTGTCATCAAAATGCTGTCCCACTAAGAGGTCTGACATCTGGCCTGGCTTGTTGTTTAGCACTAAATCCAATATGGCCTCCCCCCAGTTGGCCTATCTACATATTGAGGAGGAAAAAGTGAGGACTGCACATGATGGCGTTCAGAGTCGAGAGTGTCATGCTGGAAAAGCACAGAAGATCAGGCAGCATCTGAGGAACAGGAGAATCAATGTTTCGGGCATAAACCCTTCATCAGGAATGAGCTCATTTTCCAGCACCACACTCTATCTACATGCTGAGTCAGGATTCCTTCCTGGATGCACATGACAAAATTGGATCCATCCAGACCATCTGCACAAAAGATGTTCCAATCAATATTGGGGAAGTTGAAGTCACCCAGAAAAACAACTCTGTTACATCTGCACCTTTCCAAGATCTGATTTCCAATCTGTTCTTCCATTTCTCTGCTGCTATTAGGGGTTCTATAGAAAACACCCAATAAAGTGACTGCTCCTTTTGTGTTACTGACTTCCAACCATACTGGCTCTTAGTCAAACCCTCCTCAACAAGCTCCTTTTCTGCAGCTGTGAGTAACAATGTTCCTCCCCCTCTTTGTTTACCCCGTTCCCTGTTATTTTTAACCCCTGGAACATCTAGCAACCATTCCTGCACCTGTGAAATCCATGTCTCTTTTATGGCCACAACATTGTAGTTCCAAGTACTGATCCATGCTTTAAGTTCATCACTGTTACTCCTGACACTCCTTGCATTGAAACAGATATGCTTTAACTCATCCCTTTGCCTTATCAACTGTGTATCCTCCCTGACAGACTCTCTGCATACTACTTCTGCCCATTTAACAACTACCCTCTCCCCTGATCTGTAGCTCTGGTTCCCATCCCCCTGCAAAACTAGTTTAAAGCACCCCGCCCCACCCTGGAAGTGCTCTAGCAAACCTCCTGCCCAGGACATTGGTGTCCCTCCAGTTTAAGTGCAACCCATCCTTCATGTACAGGTTCCACCTTCCCAGAAGATACCCTAATGAGCTATGTATCTGAATCCCTCCCTCCTGCACCAACTTTCTAGCCAAATGTTTAGCAGCACTCATTCTCTGTTCCTTGCCTGTGGCACCAGTAGTAACCCTAAGATTACTACTCTGCTTATCTCCCTTTTCAGCTTCCAACCTAACTCCCTAAAATCACTTTTTAGATCCTCATTCCCTTTCATCACTATGTCATTGGTGCCAATGTGCACCACAACTTCTGGCTGCTCACCCTCCCCCTTCAAAATCTTGTCGACTCAATCAGTGACATCCTGGATCCCGGCATCTGGGAATCAACATACCTACCAGGAATCCCATTTGAGGTCATAAAATCTCCTGTCTGTTCCTCTAGCTATTGAGTCTCCTACCACTAGTGCTTTTCTATTCTCCCCCCTTCCCTTCTGAGCTACAGAAGCAGGCTCAGTGCCAGAGTCCTGGCCACTATGGTCACATTTCGATGCCAGGTAGAACTTGAACCCAGACCTTCTGTCCGGAGGTAAGGATAGTACTGATGTGCCGCAAGAGCCCTTTAAGCCTACTGCACCTGGTATAGGTCGGCAATCTTCCATCCAAGTATCAACTCAGGCTGAGTTTACTTACCTTCTGAGAGCAGATAAGATAGGACACTTTCACACTGTTACGGCAATAGGCCAGTAATGATTGAATAGAGAATAACATTCCTTAAAAATAACAAGGCGTCTGACATTTTTTTTTGTCCCCCGTGGTAACTCTTAGTAGAATTCGTGCCAAGAGTTGTTACTTAATGAAAGTCAGTTGTGACGGTACAATCCTCAGCCACACTAGTTGTGTTGAATAGGACTTTCAAGTCATCAATTTTCTGGAAATGAATATGCAGATGATATTTACTGACCTTTCCTAAATGATAAAATGGCACATACAGGAAATTAAATTTCAGGAACTCTGGCTTCCACGAATGAACCAAAGAGACTATAAATAACTTTGCAACTGAGGGCCATCCGAACAGTTTTGTTCTTTACTTGACATTCAGATGACTGTAAGATGAGACCTGTTATAAGGTTTTCATAATATATCTTCACCCATCTCCATACTCAAGCTGTCAAACTAGTTGTAAAGTATTATTTTCATAGTGCGTATTTTATTAAAATTCACAATTTCTATTAAAATATTCCAAATTCAATCAATTCACGTGGGGGTGGGGAGGGGCATTTTTCCAACATAGTGGAAATTTGTCCAACAAAGGAGTTATAATCTTATGAGTGGGTAGTTTGGCTATAATCCCAATTGATAGTCATGGAAATGGGATTTTGTTTAGAGTCCAAGGGTGGAAGTTCATCCAGACAACAGGAGACTCTCCTGAAGCGATGGCAATAGCTCTGCATCACCATTGTCAAGGAAGTTCATTGTATTAAGTACCTCTCACAATCCTCCACTCCACTTCCCAATACTGGGCTCAATCTTCTGGTTTCTCGATGGTTAGAGATGTGCATCAGGACCTGTCCAAACTCCAGACATACCAACCGTTCTGTAATTGTTCAGGAAGTTGGAACTTCATGTTTAATTACCTGGCATCTACAAGGCTCTGAAAATGAATCTAATTCTGATTTAGAATTGAATACGTTTGAAGTCTTGACTTATTTGTCTTAATAGTTAGCCAGAAAATGTCAGAGGAATAAACCTCCTGGGTAAATATTAAAACAAAGTCACTCAGCTCAATCACTAACACTGACTTCCCCCATCACCCACACTGATGCATGCATCTTCATATCATCTTGTGGAACACTACTTTTTCTTTAGAAAAATCAATTAATTTCTTCAATTGTTTGACTATAACTATTTAGTGACTCTGGATACGAGAGTGATTTTACTGTTATATGTTGCTAAGGATTAAGAATCTCAGAATTGAGTTGGTAGAATTTCAATCCCATTAACTCCAATTATATAAAACCACATAGAATGCACAGTGCATGAACAGAATTTTGGCACAACTGGTCCATGCTAGTGTTTATGCTACACATCAGCTTCCTTCCATTTCTCTTCATCTAATGTTTGTCAACAAAGCATTCTGTTCCTTTCTCCATCATTTTTATCTAACTTGAAATGCAGTTATGCTATTTGTCTTAACTACTACTTGTGGTTGCAAACTCTCATTCTAATTACTGTTTCATTCCATTGCATCTGTTATTGTCTGCAGCATTTTGGCAAAGTAATGTTGAAAATAAATTGCAGTGATGCCAGCAGTGATTCTCTAATTAATGATGAAGGGGTTAATTGGGAATTGGTTTTGTCAAGCTAGGCAGGAAGGGGTGAAGTGCAAGGGAAGATCAAGAAATAGACAATCTGTGATCTATGAAAGTGGGTTTGGGTAAGGAACACTGGTACTTGTCTCTGGTGTGCATTCAGGTCAGTATATTTCATAACCTTGCTCTGTTTGTTGTGTCCCTCAACGAACATTTTAAGGATCATCTGTTAGGCTTCGGGAGAATCCAATCTTGCTGTGGGAGTCTCCTCTTTCAGGCACACTGATTTATTAATATGGCTGGGTATGACTTGAAAGTTTCTTATTCTAGATTTGTTTTCTGTGAAATGGTAGGAAGCAAATCACTTCCATATTACTTTCTATTATTCAAATTAACCTAATCTAAAATCGCAATTCTTCAAAGAATACCTCGATCTTATGGCACTCTCTAGTTTCCCAACCAACACATACCAGCAGGTTCAAGAACAGCTTCATTCTTGCTATTATATTAGACTGATGAATAGACTCGGTAACCTCAAATAATGTTGATCTCGTTAATGTAGTTCGTGCCTCACGCACATCCTCTGTGGTGTAACATATATGCCTTACTCTGTCCAAGGTGTTTTCACTCTATGATCTGTATGTCCTTACTATGATCTTCCTATACTGCTTGCAAACAAAGCTTTTCATGGTACAGATACACATGATAATAAATCAAATCAATCAATCAATCAATCGCATTATCAGCTTCCACTTTTGATGGTGGGCTGTTGATCTTGCAGAACTGGGATGCCTTGTACTGGTTTTCTGGCCTCAGGGACTCACCTAATTGGACAAGACCCTTGGAGGCAGGCATTTAATTAGTGAAACTCTCTCTCTCTGGGGCCCATCATCAATATTTCTGGGATTTGAACTTTACTTCATCCTGAAAGTGGGATTGGGACTTGGGGTAAAAGTTCTGTTCAATGACATGGCATTTGCATTTCTTTCCTTTTAAACAGGAATCACTAGATCCACTTTTTTTAAGGCAAAAAGAGAGCCCAAGCCTATGGATGGTGAGCCTATGTTAGAATGGTTTGCCCAATATTCCATCATCATGCTAACACAAAATATTCAGGCAAGACACAATTCAGGGAAACAGTTTAAGAAGCTCCTTATCTAAAGCAAGCAAAATTATTGTTAACCATGAACTATTGTTATCTTTCATAACTGTCAATGGTCCTGTCTCTCAACAGCCCATCCATCACTCTCCAGTTTCTAATATCCATCGCTTCCACTGAATCCATGGAGAGACTATTTCCCATTTTTATTCTCTGCATGGAAAAATTAGAGGAATGAATTAATATCTCTCTCCCAGCGTGGAACCATGGACATTAAGAGTGCCTAATGGGAAATCAGTGATGCACTTTCACATTTTCTGTCTATTAATTTTAATCAACAGAAAATTAGATTAGATTCCCTTCACTATGCAAAAAGGCCCTTCGGCCCAACAAGTCTACACTGATCCTCCAAAGAGCAACCCACCCAGACCCACTCTCCACACTACATTTATGGGCACTTTATCATGGCTAATTCACTGACCTGCACATCTTTGGATTCTGGGAGGAAACAGGAGGAAACCCACGCAGGCATGGGGAGAATGTGCACACTCCACTCAGACAGTTGCCCAAGGTGGGAATCGAACCCAGGTCCCTGGCACTGTGAGGCTGCAGTGCTAATCACCGAGCCACTGTGCCACCCATGTTGATGGTACTCATGTAGTTTACCAATATGTGTTCCAAATGGTCAGAGCTTCTTGTTGGGAGCAGAACTCCATCAAATTAACTCTTGCATTTAAACTGTATAGTTGCTTTTACTTGTCAGTAATTGCATTTCCTAGGGCTTCTGATCTACTCCTCATAACATGCATAATAAAAATAAATTTCAAATAAAATTGTAGCTGCAAATCATGATTTTCACCCCCTGCAAAAATCCCTGCTCTTTTCCTGTGTCAGTTCCTGTTTAACTTGGGCACAGTTTACTTCAAAGGCAGAGTCAAAAGCTGCACCCGCATTTGTTCCCACCATTTTAACACATAATTCAGCAAGTGCAGGTCTGGGTTTATCCAAGTCATACGAATTGCCTGGAGAAGAATAATGGAGAGCAGGTACTGAAAATAGCTTTTTTGTAGCTGTGCTGCTGCTACATCAAGCTCCTAACAGGAACAGCAACTGTTTGAATATTTTAAATTCAGCTTGTTGTGATAAGCCAGACAAATAACAGCATGCATAACATACATTGGCTGGATTATCATGGCCATTGCGAGGATGGTTAAAAATGCCAGGTCGGACCCAAAACTTGAATTTCCACTTTCATTTTCAGCAGAGTCTATTTTGACCAGAGGGGCAAGAGTGTATAGGCATTTAATCTCCGGGAAATCGAAACTTGCCAGGGCCATTTGAACTCATTGCTGAATTCAAAAGCACCACAGTGGCATGTGTCTTCTCCAGCAATGTGAGAGTTAGCAATTTTTAAAGTAAATGTCTGATCAGTCACAGTGATGTGGGCTTTTGTCTCCTGCAGGCAACTTGTACCTGATGAGGCAATACTTATGTTAGCTCTTGTATCACGAGACCTAAACATTGTTAAGATGTCAAGTTATTTAAATACACCTCCCTTTAAAAATTGAAAAGAAGAAAGTATATACATGTGTCATTACAAAATTTGTGCTAGCAGTTTCAAATATGCCTTTTTAAAATTCATTCATGGGATGAGGGTGTCACTGGCCATACTAGCATTTATTGCCCATCTCTAATTGCCCAGCGAACAGTTAAGAGTCAAATGCATTGCTGTGGATCTGGAGTTACATTTAGACCAGGTCGGGTAAAGATGGCAGATTCCTTCCCTAAAGGACATTAGTGAAGGCATGGGGACCTTAAGTGGCCATGAGATGGAGGGGATTGAATTGGTACTAACTTGGCATTGTGGCTATAAGTGGCCACAGGAGTGGATGGGAGTCATCTCTTGGCATAAATTGACATTAACTTTGCAAAAGGGCTATAAGGAAGAATAGGTATGGGTTGATATGACTTTGTAATAAATTGACAAATGGGGTATTAAGTAGCATGTGGATGTGTCATGGGAATGGGTTAACATAAATCAACATGCACGGCCTTGAAATGGGTAGGGGGTGAGAGTGAGCCATTGAGAATTGAAACCACGAAGATTTGAAGTTTAAGGAAACAACTGAGGTGATTTTACAAAGAATGAAGGTGGACATTTTAACCAGAATACTTTGGCACTGGACAGCTTCTGTCGTCACCTCCACTCTGTGTCCGGGACAGTGAGGTCCATCCTGCACCTATCCAAACTGAATCAAGATCCCTTTGTTAGGGGCACTGCTTCTTCAGAGGATGTGGTGAACTGCAACATTTCCTGTCTGGACACAGCCCACCTGTCTGGGCAGTGAAAATCCAGGTCCATATTTGTCTTCTGTCTACAGGAGCAGCTCATATTTGCCTATTTTAATTTCCTGACACTTTGACATCTCTCAGTCCACATTCAATGATGTCAAATATTACATTCAGCATATTCAAGCAAGACAAATCAGATCCTCTTGAAAATGTAAAAATCCTGATGTTAAAATATACATTTTCCTGCCATGATTTTAGCAATTGGTTTGAGACCAAACATTTGAAAAGGAACAAAGAAATTAGTTCCTGTACGACAGTACATTTGTTTATCGAGGGATATTCCTAAATATCAAATGAAGCCTACATACTGTATTCAATCAGCGGCCTAAATCTGTTTATATGTAAGCTGTTGCAATACATGAGCTTTATGGAACAAACATGAGTCGATGGTGATAAAAGGCAGAAGGAAATTAAAAAGGAAATTGGTGTGATAAAAATATAAGATTGTTTTTAAAAAAAGGTAAAATTAATAAGGAAAACAGGATTGTGAACTGATTAAGTGGAGTTTGAGGGTATTAAAGGACCATACCAATGGCCAGGAATATTGATATGCTAATATCTACATGGAGATAATGAGGAAATTGAATTCTTAGGTAGATTTGAAGACCTTTGGACATCTCTTTTTTGTTGCTTCCAGTTAGCTACAGCTAAGTGAGATATTTTAATCTAGTATAAATCAGGAAAGAAATGGAATCCCATTCAAATACAATATAGAATAAATGCATGCAGAGATGAAGCAGAAGTGATTTTTATTCTTAAAAATTTCCATTTTAGGTAAATTTTGGTAAATGCAGCAAAGCAATAATTAATACATTTCTCTTCATCCACATTTTCTAACACTTTTAGATCAAAATATTTTTGACTTTCTCCCATTGTTGTGATCACATATTATTTAAATTAAGCAAACCATTGTTAATATTAACAACTGTAAGAAAGAAGATTTATTTATTTGTCCATAAAACATCTTTTGTAACGACTGATTCACTTTTATGTGAAGCCTCTGTTTTGATATACATAAATAACAGACAACTTTTACACCACCATGTCCTATAGAAAGCGTATGAAGTGTTTAGTTCTGCCAATATACTAACACTAAAGAGTTCAGATGTGTTGTTAAAATTTGTATTACATACACTAATTTGATGAAGGAATGCAGACCTGTGCGGTACAGCAATGAGTTAGAGGAGAGCTCTGTATGTGTGCTCGGGGAGTCCTATTGCCAGACTTGCAAATTAGATGTTTAAGTTTCATGTCATATGATTTTTAAAGGATATATTGTTTTGTCGATAAAATGGTTAGACAATTCAACCCACACCCAGGTGCTTTGTAAAACTAGTTTCATGAAGCAGCTGGGTTGTACTTTGCCCTGTGTGGAGTCGAGGTAGGACCATTCATCAGAGATTGTTGAACTTATCAAGTCAAAATGCAGTAGGTTGCTGGATTGACAATTGGACTTTCCAGCTATATTGCTGATTGTGTATTGATGGAAAGTACAAAACAGTTTGGATTGAAACTAATGAACTGGAATAATAAAAGCCCAAATTTATATTGTGCCTTTGTGTCTGTAAAGACCAATTGCTGCAGTGCAAAATTCCATCCAACAGGAGGTGGGGTTATTAATTTAAATTTAATTTAAAGCCGAACACAATTAAGAATGATTTGGAGGTGCCGGTGTTGGACTGGGGTGTAAACCGATGGTACCTGATGAAGGAGCAGCGCTCTGAAAGCTAGTGCTTCCAAATAAACCTGTTGGACTATAACCTGTTGTGTGATTTTTAACTTTGTATAATTAAGAAGTTTCATTGTTTCTTCAATAATTAATTGCATTATATTTTAACAGGTGTCATTCATCATGGCACATTGCATGTTGCAATTATTTCAGACAGCCCAGTTTACAATAAAACATGAAGTGGAATTTTATGCTGCTTGTGCAGAGTGAGCAATGGGGAGGAACATTGGGAAATTGAATTGGTAATAAAAGAACAGTGAGAAAAAACTTTGACTTGCCCCTTATGATTGAAATGACAAGTTCTGCAGCTTGCTAATGAGCAGTGATGGTTTCGTTTCCAAGCATTAGCATTTTATTATTAGCTAATCTTGCCTCATTTCAGTGCAGCTATGAGTTTCCACCCTTACTCCAACTCCTTTAGAAACTAGATGGTGCCAATTCCTGACTTGAAAGTCAAAGCATTACCAAACAGTTTTCCCCTTGCTTTTTTAGGCATTCAGACAATTGCATCTTCACTGTCATTAGCCTGCATGCTCATGGACACAGCCCTTGTCCACACATTACCAGTACAAGTAGGCATTGCCAAGCTACCAATATTATCACGCCATTGTGATTACTTTTGGACCAATTCATACACCTCTATGGCCCTTCAGGGCTTTGCTTTGAGGTCTTTGGAGATCACATATACTTTATATTGCATTTCTTGAGTTTTAGCTTACTTTCCGAGCAATTACCCACTCTGCACTGACTTGGATGCTCCTAGGCTGTTTGGCTTGCATTGCTTTTCAGCATATTGGCTCTTTAGTCTGAAAGTACAGGCTGTCTGCCTCTTGCATTGCATTTTAGTGTTGAGGAAGAGGCAGGCGGCTTGTCATCTGTCGCAGCACTACACAGTAAAGGGGATGAACACATTGCCTTCAGTGCACCATCTTATGTAAATGTCACACTGACCGAGCTTATGTGACTAATATATGGCATGTCCTTCCACCAGTTATCCCAGGTGTAAAAGTCAAAAGGTCCTTAATGAAGTGAAGAGGTCTACGCTCAGTCACGGGGTGCTGCCCTAATCCAGAGTGTTGGCTATGGTTCATCTGTTGCTTGATCCTCCCAGAGTCTGAGGATCAGTGGCTGTGCAATCCAAGGATTGGATCATCGTCAGCCCTACTGTTTAGAGCAACCAGTCGGGATTAGTGCTGTGGAGACATAAGTCTAGAGTCTTAACACTCTCAGTCAGTGTTGCCCTGCCAGCTTATTCTGATGGTCAGGAGGAAGGAAGCCATGGTCAGTCTTGGGGGGGTGGTGGGTATTGATGTCTGGAGGCTTATCAGGGACAGTCCATGGAGTGCTGGGGAATGGTACATTGAAATCTCTTATTATGTGGAGGTGATGACCTAGTGGTATTATCGTTGGATTATTAACCTGGAGAAACAGAAAATGTTCTGAGGACCTGGCTTCAAATCCCACCATGGCAGATAGTGGAATTTGAATTCAATCAAAGAAATCTGAATTAAGATTCGAATAATGACCATGAATCCATTGTTGATTGTCAGAAAAAATGCATCAGGTTCACTAATGTCATTTAGGGAAGGAAACTGCCATCTTTACCTGGTCTGACCTCCATGTGATTCCAGACCCACAGTTACAAAGTTGAGTCGTAACCTCCCTCTTGGCAATTAGAGATGGGTAATAAATGTTGGCCCAGTCAGTGATGCCCTTATCTAGTGAATGAATAAAAAAAAGTTAATTGAACTGACCGCCTGAGGGAATGATGTTCGTGGAATTGAGTTATTCAAGATGGAAGATTGCGATTCCTCAAAGCATAGGAGGGGACGAGGAGCTGTGGAAGGGAGAATTCTCACAAGTCAGAATCATTTTGGACTCAGCATGAGTAGAGTGTATGTCCAACATGGGGAGTCATGGCAGTTTGCCAAGCCATGTGTCTGAGGTAAATGCGGGGCATTAACTGTTATATATAGGGGATGAACAAAAACAAGAGGTAATGGTCATTCAGGATGTAGAGACAGCAATACAAAAGGGAACATGAAGGATAGAGGCATCATTGTTTTTTGCAGGGGAAGTTTGCAAATCACTCATGAGGACACAGAACTGAAATCATGCCATCTTTAATCCAATTATAACTGCTCAAAATGGCTGGCACCACATGCAGAGTGGATGGGATAAATTGTGGTTTTCTCATTGGGCTGAAGAAGGGCTTATGCCTGAAACATCGATTCTCCTGTTCCCTGGATGCTGCTTGACCTGCTGCGCTTTTCCAGCAACACATTTTCAGCGCTGGTTTCTCAGCCCATTCCATTTGCAATACAATAGTTGAGTATAATGGAATTGGATAGAAGAGCTGAGAGTGGTGATGCAGGAGCAAGAGAGGTGGTGAGTTGTCCCCAGTGAGTGAGCAAGCAATGCAGAGAAGAGGAATTATGAGGTGTTTGGGATGATGTGAGCCATTGAGTGACATACGGCATAGAGTAGTGCACATTGCAGTCTGAGAGTTTTGGTGCAGGGTATGTGCTGTGACCCTAAAAATGCAAAATAGCGGAGAGAAGATGGTGGAGGAGTGCAGAATGTCATCAATCTTCTTCTGGCACTGCATTTGTTGTGTTTGACAGTGGACACCACACTGACCCCAATCACTATCCTTGTCGAGGTTGACTGTGTCTAGTGGCATGGCTGCATTGACACTGGAAATGGCACTCGCCTTCTCTTAACCACACTGCCCAACAGTAGCTCCAGGTCCCTGCCACTGAAATAGCATGCCTGCTTCTTTTTTGAGCCATTTGCTGGGGTTCCAATGATGAAGAATTGCAGTGCGACGGTAAACTGCTGTATCTGAAATGCTGAGGAGCTGGGATTTGAATGTGGTGCAGGTAGCATGAATGTTGCAAAGTTACAGCAGCAATTTCTCCCTCTTCTGCTCCATGACTTCATGAGCCAGATGCAATGGAAATTGGTAATGTAATTCATGAGCTGAATAGTGAATATTGCCTGAGAAAGATCTCAGTCTGCTGTGAATGACAGATGGAGTGTAATATGGGAAAATATGAGGTTATGCACTTTGGCTGGAGGAATAGAGGAACTGATTACTAATTTAATGGAGAAAAACTGCAGAAAGCTACAGAATAGAGAGCTTTGGGATTCATCATCCATGAATCACAAAATGGCTGATACAAGATATCTTAAGACAAAGGGCTGTCTTATGAGGACTAGTTGGGCTTGTACTCATTTGAATTTAGAAGAATGAGAGACGACTTCAGTGAGACATAAGATTTTTATGGAACTTGACAGAGTAGATGTAGAAAGATTATTTATGGGAGAGTCTAGAATCAGAGGGCATAATCTCAAGAATGAGGGGTTGTATATTTAAGGCCAATATGAAGAAGAATTTCTTCTCTGAGGGTTTTCTTTATTGCAGAGGACTGCTGAGGTTGGTTCTTTCCATTATATCAAGGTGGAGATAGACAACTTTTTAATCAGAAAGGCAATCAAGGGTTAGAGGGCAGACGCAGGAGAATGGAGTTGAGGATTATCATACTAACCATGATTTCATTGAATGAAAGAGCATACTCAATGAACTGAATTGCCTACTTCTGCCCCTACATCTTACGGTATCATGGAATCTCACCAGAAATAAGCCCTTCACCAAAAATGGCCAACATAAATCTCATCTGGACTCTGTGGCTTCACTAAGTCTGCCAAATCAGCAGGTATAATGTTCTTTAACCATAACATTTACCTCTGTTATGAGAACATTTGGATTCACCCCTGCTAGCTCACATCTATATTGTGAGTTAAACTGCAAGCACTCTAAATGGAGACTTACACTGCCACTTCTGTAGTCTGTATTTAGATTGTTTAAAACAAACCTCCACATTAAGGGTTCAGACAAATGAACATAAAGAACAAATAATAGGAAAGCATAGAGAGATTCAGTAGAAAATATGGTCGAACTGACCTCCTCCTGATAGACCATACATCAGTTCAGCAATAAGTAGAGTGTAGGGCCCAACCAATCTCAACTAACAATTCAAAGATAATATTTAAGAGCCAGTATATGAACTTTAAGAGCAGCCAACTGCTAATGTCATTATTACTTTCAACCAAGCTATAATTTAAAAACACTAATTTTGATCTTTGCAGTTTGTTCACTTACATGTAAATACAGTGATACATGCCGAAACTACAGTTAGAGAATCTAACAGAACATACATAGATTGCTGATGAGACAGCACTGCATGAATAAGTAGGTACTTTTTCTTTCTCAGGTATTTTTGCCAAGTTATTACCTTGCAGCAACAAACTCACTGGCCTTTTGTTATTTCCATTTGTGGCTAATGAATATCTATAATAATTAACAACAGCTGGAGAATATAGCTTTGATGTGCATCATGTTCAGTCAATACTCAAACTGCAATAAAAAAAGTGCTCAATAAAAACGACCAATTCAAAAAAAAGGAGGTAATGATACAGTGTTTGTGTCAAAGGTGGAAGAGTTTTAGCAACCAGGACATGTTCAGTTTATAGCATTTATAATAGCATCTTAACTCAGTTATGTGTGCTTTAGAAAGTATTTATTGTAGCCCAATGTTTACAGCTCTTGTGATGCCTTCATAGTGTCCACTGGCCTGGGTTCAAGTTCCATCTGTGCCAGATATGTGTAATAACATCTTTGAACAGATTGATTAAGAAAAATCTTCTGCCCAATGTTAATGTAGTTTTGGAGTATGATATCATAGTTGGAAACACTGTTGGATCTTACCAGAAAAAAAATACATCAGCTATAAACCACTAAAATGGCCATTATGCTAGTAGATTAATAGCGTGCATTGTTATGTGTGTGCAAATTAGCCAAACATTCAATAAATGCAAAGCTTTTCTACAAATTATAAATCTCCGCAGGTTGCTGATCAATTTCTCTGTAATATATTCAATCTCTCCCTTTGTCTGCTATTTTTAAGTACTTGTTGAATTTGTGCAGTATTTAGGCAATGAAATTAAATTTGCAGGAGAAAGTTAGATCAAGAGCTTAGGTGCTTTTTTAATGAGGTGATATTTATTTCAGTAATGCCACTCAAGTCTTTTCATTGTTTGAATGAACATGTCAAATTGTGGAACTGGATTAAATCAGGCTGTAAATTGCCCTAAGAGATTTAAAAAGCATTGGTTTGTAATTTTGGTTTAATATCTCTGCTGTCACCCTCCCGCTCTCTCCTGCAACTCTCCCTCCCAATTCCCCCATCTCTCTCTCTCCCCTCTTTCCCCTCCCACAATTATCCAAACTTTCTTTCACACTCTCTATTTCTCTTCCAGACCTGATTTGATTTTAGTTTGCTCACTTGAATTCACTTACCTTCTCAAGGCATAAACTCTCTTTGATTATAGAGATAAAATGTTAGTTCTCCTGCTCATTTAGCTTCCAGTTGCCCTGTTGCCCCTCTCCATAAGCTCTCAATTCCAGAAGTTAATGGCATAAAAAAACCTGAGCCAAAAGGAGTAGGTTAGTGTCATGTGTAATTAGATGGTCTGCTCCAGCAAGACATGACCCTGGTTTTTATTTTAATTTATATTATCTAAGAAATGTTACAAAATATTCTATGAATATTGAATGTTCATAGACATCTTTTAATGCTTGCATTCTCAGGATACTTGCTTATCTATAAGTAACAAATAATATACATGTTAACTAATTGAGATTGATTTAGTCCAAAAAATATCTGATCTAGCAGTCAAGAACTCAATTCTCACAGGAGAAAATAAATAACTTGAACAAACTGACTTGACTTCCAAATTATGGACAAGTTGCCAAAGCCTAACATGATTCTGTTATAGCAAAGTACTGCAGATGCTGCAAGTCTAAAATAAAACAGAAGATGCTGGAAGTTCTGAACAGCTCTGGCAGCATCTGTTTAGAGAAAGAGTTTGCATTTAAGGTTGATATCTTTTCATCAGGATGGGAAAAATGTTGAGATGTAATGGGTCTTGAGCAAGCATGGGGCAGTGAAACGAAGGGAAAGGAAAAGAGCAAAAGGAAAGGTCTATGATGGGTTGAAGAGCAAGAAAGATCATCTGATAAAATGGATTGATACTCGAAAACAAAGTGGAAATGACACAAGAAACATAAGTGGTTGAAACAGTGGAGTTATTGATTATGATTTTACTTCAATTTCTAAAACCCAATAGGAGTGGAAGGATGCTGCTTTCTAAAGAAGTTTTCAGACAAACATTATGAATGAAATAGTTAAAACCAAGCTATCTGTATAAAAAAATGTGCAAAATGTTCTTGTTTGGTCAACAGCACAATATTGTGCCAAGACTTTGTCTGTATATTCTGGCTGCAACCCAAGTTGCTAACAAAATTAAGAACAAACTGTTAAATAAAATGCATACAATTTAGTTAAACCAGAAAAAAAAAGAAAAAGCATATTTGATGAAGGCATATGATATTTAAAGCAGTGCAGGAAATTTTTGCTGATGAATTGAGAATGGTGCAAAACTAAATTACGATGTATGGCTAAAAAGGTCTGTTAGAGAGGTGTCTTTAATTCTTGTGGATGAATGCACATCTCACTAAAATAGTTTACTTTTCGAAATGATAACCCTTTTACCTTTAATCCTGAAAAGATTCTTTGTCTAATGCCAATCACATACAAAGTCAATTGGACATCTTCAATAAGATCAGACTGCAGCATACATTCTGGTTTATTACAGTTGTAAAAAACTGCAGAATAGGTTCTAGAGCAACAAGGATTTAGTGAATGAGTTTACAGAGAGAAAACAGATTTCCTGTTTTGTTTTGCCAATGGTAGTGTGATACGTTTGGTGACAGTTATGTAGCATTGCCAAAAGCAATTGTGAATTCCATCGGAGAAGGAAGATCAGTTGAAGGTTTGCGAGATTAGTAGTAATGGTTTTAGACAGTGATAGATCTTTAAATGAGGATTAAATTGATTAAAACTCAAACACAGTATTGGAATTGGATCACTATTGTTTGTTATTCAGTTATGCTGTGCACTGGAGAATGCTGACAGGGCATCCACAAATGTTACACACCCTGTGGAGAGACTCATATTGGCTTCTAACCTCAAATCAACATTTTAACCTATGCTTTGTTTTATTTAAATGGCCAGATGTCCTTTCCTGATTAGGCAGAAAGATTTAAGTCGGGAAATTTCAAAGGTAAACTGATTTCAAGTTATCATTTCTGGTCACAGATCCAAGTAGATCACAACAGTCAAGTCCTGAGTGATATGGTGGATAGAACATAGAACATAGAACAGTACAGCACAGAACAGGCCCTTCAGCCCACGATGTTGTGCCGACCACTGATCCTCATGTATGCAACCTCAAATTTCTGTGACCATATGTATGTCCAGTAGTCTCTTTAATGTCCCCAGTGACCTTGCTTCCACAAGTGCTGCTGGCAATGCATTCCATGCTCTCACAACTCTCTGTGTAAGGAACCCGCCTCTGACATTCCCTCTATACTTTCCTCCAACCAGCTTAAAACTATGACCCCTCATGTTAGTCATTTCTGCCCTGAGAAATAGTCTCTGGCTATTGACTCTATCTATGCATCTCATTATCTTGTAAACCTCAATTAGGTCCCCTCTCCTCCTCCTTTTCTCCAATGAAAAAAGTCTGAGCTCAGTCAACCTCTCTTCATAAGATAAGCCCTCCAGTCCAGGCAGCATCCTGGTAAACCTCCTCTGAACCGTCTCCAAAGCATCCACATCTTTCCTATAATAGGGCGACCAGAACTGGACGCAGTATTCCAAGTGCGGTCTAACCAAAGTTTTATAGAGCTGCAACAAGATCCCACAACTCTTAAACACAATCCCCCGTACAGGTTGAACTCCATCTGCCACCTCTCAGCACATCTCTGCATCCTGTCAATGTCCCACTGCAGCCTACAACAGCCCTCTATACTGTCAACGACACCTCCAACCTTTGTGTCGTCTGCAAACTTGCTGACCCATCCTTCAATCCCCTCATCCAAGTCATTAATAAAAATTACAAACAGTAGAGGCCCAAGGACAGAGCCCTGTGGAACACCACTCACCACAGACTTCCAGGCAGAATATTTTCCTTCTACTACCACTTCTTTGGCCAGCCAATTCTGTATCCAGACAGCTAAGTTCCCCTGTATCCCATTCCTCCTGACCTTTTGAATGAGCCTACCATGGGGAACCTTATCATGGATATGTTGATTGATAATGTTTCAGAGGCAGTTGTGGAATATGGCCATCTGCAATTCTTCTCACTACAAACACGAGTCCAACTTGGATTAGCATTAGTTTTAGGTAATTGAAGTCTTTCAGTATGGCTACGTCAAGGGCATCTTGAAACCCATTACACAGGGCACCCCCATTTCTTACAGAAACTCAGCACCCACAGATGAATCAAACCAGGAACAATCCTTGGCACAATGGACATTTCAGCACAATGGCAGCATTGCAGCAAATGCCTCAGTACTCAATACCAACAACTGCCAATCTCCGAGCACCATCCTACAACTCATTTGCTTTATCCTCGACTACAACATTTTCAACTTTGACAGTTCTTCATCCAGACACACAGAACAGCCATGGAGACCAAATTTGCACCCCATTATGCCAGCATTTTTATGCCCAAGTTTGAGCAAGATGTCTTTGCTGCATAGGACTTCCAACCAGCACTATACACCAGATACATTGACAACATTTCCTTCCTCTGGACACATGGCAAGGAGTCAATGAAACAACTTCACAGTGATATCAAAAAGTTTCATCCCACCCATCAGACTTACCAAGGGCTACTCTTTAGTATCTGTCTTTAGAATTAATCTCCTCCTTGGTCACATGCATCTGCATCAAAGACAGGCACCTTAGTTTCTCAATCTACCGCAAACCTATGGATAATCTTATAATGCCGCACTTCTCTGGCTTACACACAAATATATTAAAACAGCCAACCCCTACAGACAAGCCCTGTGAATATACAGAATCTGTTCAGGTGAGGAGGAATGCGATGGACACCTGAAGCTGCTAAAGACCCCTCATAAGAACAGGATATGATGCTCAACTCATTGATCACCAGTTCCACAGCAAGAAACACAGGAGACAGACATGGGATACAACCGATAGTGTACCCTTCGTTGTCCAGTGCTTCCTGGGAGTGGAGGAACTATGCCATGTTCTTTGCAGCCTGTAACACATTATCAATGAGGATGAGCACCTCACCAAGATCTTCCCTATGCCTCCACTTCTAGCCTTTAAACAACCATCAAACCTTAGACAGACCATTTTTCGCAGCAAACTGCTCAGCCTTCAGGACAACATCAACCACAACACCATACAATCTTGTCATGGCACCCACTGCAAGATGTGTCAAAGTGTCAACATGGATGCTACCGTTACATGTGGGAACACCACCCACCACATGCATGGCAGGTACTCATGTGATTTGGCCAACGTTGTCTATCTCCTACACTGCAGGCAAGGATGCCCCAAAGCATGCGACACTTGAGAGACCAAGTAGATGCTACGACAACGGACAAATGGACCTCACACAAAAATTGTCAGAAAGGGTTGTTCCCTCCCAGTTGAGGAGCACTTCAACAGTCAGGGACATTTAGCCTCAGATCTTTGGGTAAATATCCTCCAGGGCAGACTTCAGGATAAGCAACAATGCAGAGTCACCGAGCAGAGTTTGATAACCAAGTTAGATACCCTCGAGGATGACCTCAATCGGAATCTTGGGTTCATATCACACTACAGGTGACCCCCAACACACTATGCACTCTCACATAAAGACACACACACACAAACTTTCTCTCATTCTCTCTCTCTCACACACACACGCACACACACACAAACACATACAGGCATATACTCCATCACAATTGTACGCATGCATACACTCTCTCTCTCCCTCTGACACACACACACATCTACACACTCTCTCTCTTTTTCCTCCCTACAAATGCAAACACACACACACACACATTCATGCACACAAGTCTAAGGGGTGAATTTGTATTTGCAAATACATTCTATTTTCTTCAAAAAGCACACAATCTGTGGGGAGTTAGTCAATGTGACATTTTATAAATTCCTACTTTGGAGATAAAATCAGTCTGACTCCAATTTGGGATACAGACAGACTCTTGCCTCACACCTTTAATGCATAGTCTGAGCTGAGATTTCACCTTTTTTATATTGGTAAAACCTTAAGTCATCTTAGGGCTGTGACTTGAAAGAAATTCTGGATTTTACATATTAATCAATCGAAACCTGCATCCCCATTCAAAATGATTAAAGACTTAACAACAATCTAGGTTTGTTCAATACATCACATAATTTTATGACATTTTGATCTTTTACTTATAAATTCTGTGTCCTATGTAACCACTGATGAAGGAGCACCACTCTGAAAACTTTTACTTTCAAATAAACCTGTTGGACTATATTCTGGTGTTGTGTGAGTTTTAGCTTTGTCCACCTCGGTCCAACACGAGCACCTCCATGTCATCTTTTAGTATGCACATGGGGTTTGCATATTTGGCTCTGCTAATTTTTCCATCTAAGTATTCTTTGCCTCACTACATATTGTGAGACCCTCCTGGGAGAGATGTGCACTCTATAATAACCATAGTTCATATTTCTCAGTTGTTTAGTTTGGGAAATTTTAAATATGTTAGAGGGGACATCTGACTAAGCAAAAGAAATAATGGTATAACAGGAAAATATTCTATACAAGTTGTTTGGGGTGATGATGTTAAATTTTATTTAAAATTATAGACAATATTATTAAGACAAATCTGAATGCAACTTAATTGAGTCCCTAATCATCATTATTGCACAGTTCCATTTGCAAAATATGAATACATCATTATTTCATTAATCTACATTACACAAGTTGAACCTTTTTCATCAGATCTTGGGCATTACCAGAGAGACAAACTTATCAATGAAAAAACATTGTTGATGACTGAGCAGAGGTGTCTTTGATATATCATGAAGGATAGATAATTGAGGTTTGCAGGATCCGTATTTCATTTTCCAGATTTTTCATCTCCAGAGAGGCAATAGAATATCGGTCACCAGGAAGATATGGGAATGTGCCTTTTAGGACTTTTTCACACAAAAGGTTGTGTGAGTATGGAATGAGCTGCTAGAGTAAGTGGTGGAGGCTGGTACAATTACAGCATTTAAAAGACATCTAGATGGGTATATGAATAGGAAGGGTTGAGAGGGATATGGACCAAGTGCTGGCAAAATGGGACTAGATAATTTAGTTGGCATGGACAAGTTGGACTGAAAGGTCTGTTTCCATGCAATACATCTATATGAATCTAAGTCCTTCAAGAGTGAGATGTCACCTGGACTAGATCAAAAGAGAAGACAAGAGATGTACAGCATGGAAACAGACCCTTCAGTCCAACCCGTCCATGCCAACCAAACATTCCAACCCAATCTAGACCCACCTGCCAGCATCCGGCCCATATCCCTTCAAACCCTTCCTATTCATATACCCATCCAAATGCCTTTTAAATGGTGCAATTGTACTAGCCTCCACCACTTCTTCCGGCAGCCCACCCTCTGTGTAAAAACGTTGTCCCTTAGCTCTCTTTTATATCTTTCCCCTCTCACCCTAAACCTATCCTCTCTAGTTTTGGACTCTCTCATCCCAGGGAAAAAGACTTTGTCTATTACCCTATATATGCTCCTCATGATTTCAAAAACCTCTACAAGGTCACCCGTCAGCCTCTGATGCTCCACAGAAAGCAGCCTCAGCCTATTCAACCTTTCCCTGTAGCTCAACTCTGGCAAGATCCTTGTAAATCTTCTCTGATCCCTTTCAAGTTTCACAACATCATTCCGATAAGAAGGAGACCAGAATTGCAAGCAATATTCCAACAGTGGCCTAACCAACGTCCTGTACAGACTCAACATGACCTCCCAACTCCTGTACTCAATACTCTGACCAATAATTGAGAGCACACCAAATGTTTTCTAAGCTATCTTATCTACCTGCCACTCTACTTTCAAGGAGCTATGAGCCTGCACTCCAAGGTCTCTTTGTTCAGCAACATTCCCTAGGACCTTACATTAAGTGTATAAATCCTACTAAGATTTGCTTTCCCAAAATGCAGCACCTCGCATTTATCTAAATTAAACTCCATCTGCCACTCCTCAGTCCATTGACCCATCTGATCAAGATCCCATTGTAATCTGAGGTAATCTCCTTCGCTGTCCACTATAGCTCCAGTTTTGGTATTATCTGTAAACTTACTAAGTATACATCCTATGTACATATCCAAATCATTTATATAAATGACGAAAAGTAGTGAACCTAACACTGATCCTTGCTAACCAGTCTCCCATGGGGAACCTTATCGAACGCCTTACTGAAGTCCATATAGATCACATCTATTGCTCTGCCCTCATCAATTTTCTTTGTTATTTCTTCAAAAAACTCAATCAAGTTACTGAGATATGATTTCCCACACACAAAGCCATGCTAACTATCCCTAATCAGCCCTTGCCTTTCCAAATACATGTACATCCTGTCCCTCAAGATTCCCTCCAGCAACTTGCCTACCACTGATGTCAGACTCACCAGTCTATCGTTCCCTTTCTTAAACAGTGGCACCATGTTAGCCAACCTCCAGTCTTCTAGCACCTCACCTGTGACTATCAATGATGCAAATATCTCAGTAAGAGGCCCAGCAATCACTTCCCTCACTTCCCACAGAATTCTAGGGTACACCTGATCAGGTCCTGGAGATTTATCCAATTTTATGCGTATCAAGACATCTAGCACTTCCTCCTCTGTAATATTGATGTTTTTCAAGATGTCACCATCTATTTCCCTACAGTCTATATCTTCCATGTCCTTTTTCCACAGTAAACACTGATGCAAAATACTTGTTTAGTATCTCCCCATCTCCTGCAGCTCCACACAAAGGCCACCTTGCTGTTCTTTGAGGGGCCCTATTCTCTCCCGAGTTACCCTTTTGTCCTTAATGTATTTGTTAAAAATCCTTTGCATTATCCTTAACCCTATTTGCCAAAACTATCTCACGTCCCTTTTTTGCCCTCCTGATTTCCCTCTTAAGTATACTCCTACTGCCTTTATACTCTAAGGATTCACTTGATCTCTCCTGTCTATATCTGACACATGCTTCCTTCTTTTTCTTAACCAAACCCTCAATTTCTCTTGTTATCCAGCATTCCCTATACCTACCAGCCTTTCCTTTCACCCTAACAGGAATATACTGACACCGGACTCTAGTTATCTAATTTCTGAAGGCTTCTGGGACATTGGCAAATTTTTGCTACCCATTATAATTTGTGGGACCAATGAAAATACAAGCATATACATACATGGTTTAAGAGACAAAGTAGACCAGGTGGTGTAGTGAAGTGGTTGTAAAGTGGTAATGTCATTGGATTCGTAATCCAGGGGCCAAGGTTAATGTTCTGGAGACATGGTTTGAATCCCATCGTAGCTGATGGTGCATTTTTTGAACATAGCACATAGAACATAGAACAATACAGCACAGAACAGGCCCTTCAGCCCACGACGTTGAGCCAAACATTTTTCCTAGCTTAAGCACCCATCCATGTACCTATCCAATTGCCGCTTAAAGGTCACCAATGATTCTGACTCTGCCATTCCCACCGGCAGCGCATTCCATGCCACCACCACTCTCTAGGTAAAGAACCTACCCCTGACATCCCCCCTATACCTTCCACCCTTCACCTTAAATTTATGTCCCTTGTAACACTCTGTTGTACCCAGGGAAAAAGTTTCTGACTGTCTACTCTATCTATTCCTCTGATCAAGTCACCCCTCATCCTTCGCTGTTCCAATGAGAAAAGGCCTAGCACTCTGAACCTATCCTCATAGGACCTATTCTCCATTCCAGGAAACATCCTGGTAAATCTTCTCTGCACCCTCTCCAAAGCTTCCACATCTTTCCTAAAGTGAGGCGACCAGAACTGCACACAGTACTCCAAATGTGGCCTAACCAAAGTCCTGTACAGCTGCAACATCACTTCACGACTCTTGAATTCAATCCCTCTGCTAACGAACACTAATACACCATAGGCCTTCTTACAAACTCTATCCACCTGAGTGGCAACCTCCAAAGATCTATGTACATAGACCCCAAGATCCCTATGTTCCTCCACCTGACTAAGAACCCTACCATTAACCCTGTATTCCACATTCTTATTTGTCCTTCCAAAATGGACAACCTCACACTTGGCAGGATTGAACTCCATCTGCCACTCCTCAGCCCAGCTCTGCATCATATCTAAGTCCCTCTGCAGCCGACAACAGCCCTCCCTGTCCACAACTCCACCTATCTTCGTATCATCTGCAAATTTACTGACCCACCCTTCGACTCCCTCATCTAAGTCATTAATAAAAATTACAAACAGCAGAGGACCCAGAACTGATCCCTGCGGAACTCCACTTGTAACTGGGCTCCAGGCTGAATATTTACCATCTACCACCACTCTCTGCCTTCGACCGGTTAGCCAGTTTTCTATCCAATTGGCCAAATTTCCCTCTATCCCATGCCTCCTGACTTTCCGCAATAGCCTACCATGTGGAACCTTCTCAAACACCTTACTGAAATCCTTATACACCACATGAACCGCTTTATCTTCATCCACCTGTTTTGTCACCTTCTCAAAGAACTCAATAAGGTTAGTGAGGCACGTCCTACCCTTCACAAAACCATGTTGACTACCCTAATCAAATTATTCCTTTCTAGATTATTATAAATCCTGTCTCTTATAATCTTTTCCAACACATTAACCATAACCAAAGTAAGGTGCACTGGCCTATAATTACCAGGGTTGTCCCTACTCCCCTTCTTAAACAAGGGAACAACATTTGCTATCCTCCTGTCTTCTGGCACTACTGTTGTCGACAATGATGACATAAAGATCAAAGCCAAAGGCTCTGCAATCTCCTCCCTAGCTTCCCAAAGAATCCAAGGGTAAATCCCATCCGGCCCAGGGGTCTTATCTATTTTCAGATCTTCCAAATTTGTTAAGACCTCCTCTTTGTCCCATCTATTCTAGTAACCTGTATCTCAGTATTCTCACTAACATTGCCCTTTTCCAAAGTGAATACTGATGAAAAGGATTCATTAAGCACTTCCCCTATATCCTCAGATTCCACACACAACTTCCCACTACTGTCTTTGATTGGCCCTAATCTTACTCGAGTCATTCTTTTATTCCTGACATACCTATAGAAGGCCTTAGTGTTTTCTTTGATCCTATCCGCCAACAACTTCTCATGTCCCCTCCTGGCTCTTCTTAGC
>NC_057735.1:29900959-29919326 GCF_004010195.1 Chiloscyllium plagiosum
AACCCATCTCTGTGTCTGCAAGTATTCCCTGTCAGTGCTACCTTCTTCACAGCCTCCCTACATTCTTGGACATCCTGACAAACAGCTAGCCTACTTGCTGGACTACAAGTCTGGATCCCATTCCCCTGCCAAATTAGTTTAAACCCCCCCGAAGAGTGCTAGCAAACCTACCTCCCAAGATATTGGTGCCCTTCTGGTTCAGGTGCAACCTGTCCTGCTTGTACAGGTTCCATCTTCCCCAGAATGCAGTCCAATTGTCCAAATACCTGAAGCCCTCTCTCCTACACCATCCTTGCAGCCACGTGTTCAACTGCACTCTCTCCATACTCCTTGCCTCACTGTCACGTGGCACCGGCAACAACCCAGAGATGACGACTCTGTCCGTCCTAGCTTTTAGCTTCCAGCCTAACTCCCTGAGCTCCTGAATGACCTCCCCACCCCTCTTCCTACCTATGTCATTGGTGCCAACGTGCATCACGACTTCTGGCTGCACGCCCTCCCTCTTAAGGATTCTGAAGACACAGTCTGAGACGTCTCGGACCCTGGCACCCGGGAGGCAACAAACCATCCGAGAGTCTCGCCTATGTCCACAGAACCGCCTGTCTGTCCCTCTAACTATAGAGTCTCCTATAACTAGCGCTCTCTCCTCTCCCCCTTTCCCTTCTGAGTCTCAGAGCCGGACCTCGTGCCAGAGACCCGCTCACTGCAGCTTACCCCTGCTAGGCCATTCCCCCCCCAACAGTATCCAAAGCAGTATACTTATTGTTGAGGGGAACGACCACAAGGGATCCCTGCACTGCCTGCTTCCTCCCCTTCCCACTTCTAACTGTTACCCAGCTACCTCTGTTCTCTGGTGTAACTATGTCCTTGTAGCCTCTATCTATCACCCTCTCAGCCTCTCGAATAATCCTCAGTTCATCCAACTCCAGCTCCAGTTCCTTAACGCGTTCTGTGAGGAGCTGGAGCTGACTGCATTTCCTGCAGATGAAATCAGCAGGAGCATCGGTGGTCACCCCTACCTCAAACATCCTGCAGGAGGAACATTCCACTGCCTGCGCTGCCATCACTCTACACTTAGTCTCCAAAACAAGAACACTGAGTAGCTTACCTGTGGACTTTGTAGGGCCTGGGGTCTAGAACACACCCACTCAAATATCAATCACTTACCTTCCCGACCAACTCTGTGCTCCAACTTCATTTCCGCGCCGCTCTCTGCTGTGAAAAGAACTTACCTTTTTCATTAAAAGTCTTGAATGAAAATGCTAGCCAATAGCAACCTGTAAGCACTATACACTATTGTGGAAAAAAAATCTGATTCACTAATATGTTTTAGGAAAGGAAATCTGCTATCCTTACTGGTGTGACCTAAATGTGCCTCCAGATCCACAGAAATATGGCTGATTCTGAACTGGGGATTAGGGGTGGCTGATAAATGCTGACCTAGCCAGCTACACCCACACTCTATGGACGACTGAAAGAAAAAGAAAGCTCCCTCAATTGATTCACTATCCCACCACGGATCTGATTGTGATCTCAGTTACATATTCTCACCTAGCCCAGAAACCCAGGACTACTTTATTAATCAAGAATCTATCTAATGTGTCTGTATTGTGCTGGAGTATACTATGCTATATGGCGAAACTATTGTTAAACATCATTTTGGAACTCAGCTAGATTTAAATTTTCACTCACCAAATACTTTCCCTGGAGACTATTAACTTGAGTGTATGGAAATTCAGATACAATCTTTAATGTAGTCTCATAGTTAGCAGACAAAAGAGAAGCACAAACACTCAAAGTTGAGAGGCAAGTGACACAACACAAATGTAACAAGTTGAAATGGCAGATGGGGTATGAAATTGACTGCTGTTTGGAAACTGAGAAGTTGTTTTTTGCTTTATTGCTACTGGAAAGGGAACTCATCCCTGATGGCTGGCAACCTGATGATAGTGAATTTTCTCGACTTATTATTGCTTTGTAACATTTTCCAAGCCATCAGTTTTGGACAATGGTTACGTCTTTTTAACTTGTATCCTCTTGACTGGGCTTTACTTTAAACTAGTTGCTAAATAGCTAAGCACATTCATCAGATACATAGGTTTGTATGAGAAATACATAAACATCAGTCAAATTATTCAAATATTGATTAGGATTACAAATGATGTTTCTGGTCATTTGCACTTTGTATTTCACTGCATAACCCACCCTGAGAATGGCATAGCAGAGACAGAAGATAATAGAACTTCAATTACATTCAGCTCAAGGTGAGTTTCTGTGAGCTTGTGAATTGTTTATAAAAGACATGCTTAAAGCCAGCCAATCTCTCGAAACTGGTCACTTTCCCTGAGTGAACTAATCATCATTGCAAATTTCCATTTATTGAGTAATTTTGTAGGCCTTTTTCGAAACTGTTAATATGGCAACAGGAAATTACATAAGCATATTTTTTTTAAAAAATTGAGCTTTACTTTCAATTACTAAGGTACTTCTTACAGCAGTGTAACCAATAAAGAACCTTGTATAGTTTTAACAGTCATATCAGTAATTTGGGACAAGATTACTCGCCAGTGTTGGACTAAACACTGAATACTGCTTATTTTACTGATAATCTCTTTTCCAATTTTATTCATATCAATGTACTAAGTTTCCATTCAAATATGTCACAAAAAATGTTTTAAAGCAAAAAAACATTTTTTTGTCAATTATGATCTAAAAAAACTGCTTGATCACACAGATTCATGGAGATTTTATGTTTAATAATATACAAAACAATTCGAGTGGAAACATGAGAAAAACTAACATGGGTAAAACTAGTGCAATCTTGGGTGCAATTTTCTCAACTCATCACTGATTACACTCAAACCAGAAATACTCCACCTTGTTAGCTAACAGTCTCTGAAGTCATGACCACACACCATAACATTCAATTTGTATTAATGTTATCATTTACATTTTAATTGACCATTTTGTTGCAGCCTGAGAAATATAAAAAGTAGAAAGTACAGTTGATAGTGTTATTACTTGTATAAAGCACTATAAAATAAAATTCTCATTCTTTAGTTTAGCATCAATATTAATGTATTTATTTTAAGTTGATATGATATAGTTCAGGAACAATAATGATGGTAATTTATAAAGTTTAGTGATGATATAAATCTAGAACTAGTTTGACCTATGCACCAATGTTTCAGTTCTTTTAATTTCCTTACATGCATGTCACATATGAACACAAACACACCATGATACATCAAGTGATCACAAACACTTGCAAGATACTTATCATTTCCTGGGCTCTCACTCAATGGCATTAATCACCCCTGAAGCTCAATGACCAAGTGACCTCCTTTAATGAATTTTTGCATTCACAAGGAATATAGAATCTATACAGTGTGGAAGCAGGCCATTTGGCCCGAGTCTACACCTACCATCCGAACAGCATCCCACCCATACTCACCCTCTACCTTATCCCTGTGGCCTTGCATGTTCCCATGGCCAGTCCACCTAGCCCCCCCTTAGAGTCATAGAGAAGTATGGCATGGAAACAGATCCTTCAGTCCAACTTGTCCCTGCTGACCAGATATCCTAAACTAATCTGGTCCCATTTGCCAGCACTTGGCCCATAATCCCTATAAACCTTTTCTATTCATAAACCCATCCACATGCCTTTTAAATTTTGTAATTGTACCAGCCTTCACCACTTCCTCTGGCAGCTCATTCAGTATATGCACCACACTCTGCATGAAAACGTTGCCCCTTAGGTTCCTTTTAATTTTTTCCCCTCTCACCTAAAACCTGTGCCCCTGGACTCCCCTATCTCAGGGGAAATACTTTATTTATTTATACTATCCATGTCCCTCCATGTTTTTATAAACCTCTATAAGGTCACCTCTCAGCCTCTGACACACCAGGGAAAACAGTCCCAGCCTATTCAGCCTCTGCCTATAGCTCAAGCCCTCCAATCCAGGCACGATCCTTGTAAATCTTGTCTGAACCTTTTCAAGTTTCACAACATCCTTCCTATAGGAGGGAGACCAGGATTGCGCACAATATTCCAAAAGTGGCCTGACCAATGTCCTGTACAGCTGCAGCATGATCTCCCAACTCCTATACTCAATGCTCTGACCAATAAAGGAAAGCATACCAAACATCTTTGGATTGTGGTAGGAAACTGGAACAAACCCACATGGACAACATGCAAACTCCAAATAATCAGTTACTAGAAGGTGGAATTGAACCTGGATCCCTGGTGCTGTGGGGTAGCAGTGCTAACCACTGAGCCACAGTACCACAATAGGATATTACCATCAGCTGTCCACATATAGATGGTACCATGGACAGAGCAGGATAGTGGTCAGAAGGATGAACCCTGCCAGATAGATAGAATATTCTCACCAAAGTAAAGTAAGGGTGGTGTGAAAACAGTGTTGCATTAATATAGTTTTTTTCTCCAATTCTATGAAATAAAATTGAGATTCCTGAATGGAGGTCACAGAGAAAGGTTTGGAAGATACTATTGGTTCATCAATACTTCATTAGCTACATTGGAGTATATAATTGTTATAATGTCAGTATATCCACATAATTGTAAATGGTGAAGTAAATTTAACTTTAATTTGAAATAGATTAATATTTCAGTCTTCTTAAGGCACATGTTATGGAGGGTTGAGATTTCCCATCCTTTGGCAGAGTGGTTTTCTCAGCGAGATTCATAGCGAACAATCCGCCGCAGCCCATGTTGCATTTTCACCCATAATTGTTCACTCTCAAGTTCATTAATAATGCAACTGGCCGCTATGACACCCAGCACATGCAATCATGCAGCAGGACAGGCAGAAATGCTCACCACTACAATGAATTGGCAACTTTCTCGCCACTGGCGCCATAGTTAAATCTCAGCTTCACAGTACTTCAAATACCGCATGCCATGAATCGCCTTTAACAGTGGACAGTCTGACTGTCATCAATGAGGCCACAGTGCAGAAAGCCTTACTGACAGAGAGCTGCAGTTGCTAGATGATCTGCTGCTGGAAAGGAGGTGCCTCAGGATTGCTCCCAACCTGCTGCCTCTTGTGAAAGACATCCCCCGCATGATATTCTGATATGATCTGTTGTCTGATGCCTTAAAAATCATTCTGAACTCAATTCCAAGTGATGTTACTGCCCGGTCTCATTCACTGCTGCTCTCTCCAAAATGATGAGGAGGAGCTGTAATGTACAAAGACTTAATCACCCAAAACTACAAAGCATACAATTATATGAATATGGATAAGAAAACAGATATTCAGCAATAAAAAATTCAAGCAGTGCAGAAATAATCTGCTCCATGTGTACTTTGGTCAGAGGAGAGGCTGCCTGCCAAATACACAACAATAAAAAGAAGTCCAAACTCAATTCATACATCCTGGAAGAATTTTCAATTAGGTCCTGTCTGGTCTCTTGCACTTGATGGTGCATTGCTCTATCACAGTGTTTTGGGTGTCATTCTCAGTTAATGTCTGGCTCATCATCCTCATCTTCAACTTTGCCCCCAAAGGATTACTTGTGATCCCCGGTTCTCCTCTGCCTGCAGGATATCCCTCCCTATGACAGCACCTCACTGTGAAGGACACAGCATGCAGCAATGATACAACACATCCATTCTGGGCTACACTGCAAGGCCTCATGACAGCCGCACAGTCATTGAAACCTCACTTTGAGGAGACCTATAGTCTGTTCCACTTTGGTCTTGGTGGAAGTATGGACACATTTGTATTTCCGTTCTGCACTTATCCAAAGGTCGTGTGAGCTTCGTTTGGCGAGACTAACCCTTGTCTCCCAGCATACATTCTGTATGGCTTGAGGGCCTTGGAAGGAGACAGGAACCTATGAGTTCTCCTGCATCTATGCCTCATGGTAGCTCCCAAGATATCTGTTTTAGACCTCCAAAATTTAAAATTGATGATCACATATTATTTGAGCATTGATGTACTGGAAGCCTTTTCTGTTGAAAAACTCTACAGATTGGGGATAGGGAGGTCCAAACTCAACAGGGTGCAGATGATAGCAGCCTGTACCTGGCTGAATCCTGCTCCTCAGATACTGCCTGACTGGCTTTTCCAGCACCACACACTCTGACTCTGAATCCAGTGGTGGTGGAGAATCTAACTTCAATTCCTCTACCAATAAAAGCCAGTACGCCATATGCCTTCCTCACCGCACTGTGCTTTGGAGAAAATGTCATCAGTTACATCCTAAATGCAGTTGTCAGTTGACGATTGATCTCTTGTTGCCTCTTGGAGAACATACTCCATCTCCGATTCATAAACCAATAGCCTATGAGGAGTGTCAGAAATGGAACATAATTTCAGCAATGGTATTCCCCCTGTATCAATCACTATGAGATGACATCTGATGTCCTGACATGGATTGTTATGAGGGTTTTGCAAGGAGGTCAGACCACCGTAAGGAGGTCTGAGCTATGTGATTGTTTTCAGAACCAAATTGCTAATGCAACTTTGGGGAAGTGAAATTCAGTCATTCATCCATCTATTCACACCCCCAAGGCTTGAAGCCTATGAGAATGCAGAGACAAGATGGGAAATGCTGCCTGAGGGCCTTCAGAAGAAAGTGGTAAGCTTCTGCAGCCAAGTAACCAGTCAGAATTCCATATCAGGCATTAGTGCTGTCTAGTTTCAGGAAATTGGGAACTATGTAGAGATGGGATGAGATCAGCTAACAGAGGGATGCAAATGCTTCAAAATTGAAAATCATCACTTCGTATAAAAATGCCAAATTTGTCATTTGATCACCAAGAGAAGAACTGGAATTATTGTTTGGGAATCTGAATTTTTCATTATCACCATACTTTCCCAAATTTCTCACCATTATCTATGACATTTGAGGTAGGAGAAAATTCCCCCAGAGTTTGCTGTTTAGTGCACTGACAGTTAGCCCTTTTATTATATTCTTTTAAGGAGGTCAGATCTTGCCTTTAGAAAATGTCTGCTGTGGTGGGGCTGGGGTGATGTGTTATCCTGCTGCGGCTCCCTATTATTTTATTGGACCCTCACTGCCTCCGACAATTAAGGAACTAATAATATTTAGTTATCTTTTTCTTTACAACTTGCACTGTTGATGTTGTCCTGCCTTATTTTCCATTTCAATGCGTCCTTGAGATTGAAAATAAAAGTCTGTTTATTTAAATTTTCACTCAACCGATTCCATTTTTTCACTCAAGTCCCATAAATTTTCATCTCTCTAGAGATGGTTGCACACTTTCTCCTTAGGCAAAATATAAATTTGCTTAACCAAGTTATTTTGTGGCCATAGCAACATGCCCTTCTCACATGTGCAATCTTTAGTTTAAATGCATTGCCTGTTCCTTATGAAATATTAAATTGTGCTGTAAATTTGATCAGCAATTAGTTATACTCCATTCTCATAGTTTATCATTAATAAAACTTAGCTGTATTTTATCATTTGCTTTTTTAATGAAGCATTCAGATTTTGTGCCGTCAGTGACAATTCTAGATGAGGTAGCGTCACACTCGCTGAGCTGCCACTGCAATGTTCATTAAATTGTATTAGACGTATTGGATTCATGGGTTGCTGAAAATGGTTAAGCACACATTTCTTCTATTCTTCTTTTCCATGCACTTTCACTGTATTAAAAATTTGTTTTATCACAGTCCTTTATACTTGGTTTTATCCAAGAAACAGATTTGTGTGGAATGGTAAAATATCACTGTCCTTTAGAAGTTTTCAAGTCTTTGTAGAGATAATAAGGTATGGACAGCTGAGAAGATTGAAAATTTTGGATGCAAGTGAGCTATGCACGTATCTACAATGCACCAAAAGCTCCTTGATGTTTTACATTCATTCATCAATCCCTATGCTCCACATTCTTGGATATGAGTATCCTCGGGAGATCTTTTAACGTAGCAGCCAGATATTTAGGCCTACAGGAATAGGTTATTTATTGAATTCTTATTTGCAATTCTTTGAGCATCTTCTTTTAAATTTATCTTCAGAGGCCTGCATGTGTACTTTTCATAAAGCAAGATAAAAAAAAGCTTCCCTAACTATCCTTCCCTGAATAGACTGTGAACTGAACTGTATGAAAAGGAGTTAAAATAAAAGCAAATGTTGATGACTCACAGAAGAGATGCATTAGTGAGGATTCAACATTTCTTTGAGCCTCAGATTTGGATATTTTTCTGCTGGTTTGTGTTCATTTGAGCATTTCCTAATGAAAGTGAGCAGGTACTCCAACATAATTCTGCACTGGCAAGTTGGGTGCGGATCCTAAACTGAGTCTATGACAGAAACTGCAGCATAATTTTCTCTTAACTACCTGACAAATGATTTCTCTAGGCTTAGTAGTACGTTTTTGTTTGTTTTTTTGTATTTTATGCCTTAATTTAGTCCCTTTGTTAAGATTTTAAAAAATGAGAATTGTAATTTATATGTATTTTCACGAATAGAGAGATGAAAGAATTCGGCATAAATCTAATCAATAAATGCGGAGTTGTGGAAATTGATTTTCATCATCAGAATAAAACTGATGGTATAGTGCTCTTGTGGCATGGTAGTAGTGTCCATGCCTTTGGGTCAGAAGGTCCAAGTTCAGATCCTACCTGCTCAAAATAAAAGTCATAACATACCTGAACAGGTTAATTGAAAACATCTAAAACTAATGATACAATTTCCATGACTAGCAGATCACAGTGACAATGTTATTTAGTTTTGATATCATTAAGCATAGAGTGGCACACAGGAGTAGCAGTGACCGAATAGCGAAGAGCTGAGAATCTGATTATATTCTATGGCAAGGGAGAGCAATAGAATTTAATTAACATCATGGTCCAAGTTCAGGACTATAGTATGTCCAGGACTAAATTAATAAAAGAATTTGTTTTGCTTAAATGAAAACTGTTACTTCAAACTATTCAATGAAGTACAACAGTGAGCAACAATTTAACTTTAAAAGGTGCAAATTCTGAAAATTAGGTGTACCATCATAGTTTTACTGCACAATAATTGCATGAGAATATTTTGATGATCATAGTACAAATGTGTAGATTCTGGATACAATTTGCTTCTCTGAATTTAGACAATTGGAGTTATAATTATTTGCATTAAGGTAAACTGGGGATATAAGAGCTGCCTCGTACAAAGAAAGAAACTAAATTGCTTCTGCAAGAAAGCAAGATTTACATTTCAGTAGTGATTTTCCTGAGTTAAGAATCTCCCAAAGTACTTGATTAAAAAATTAAGATTTTTAATCTTTTATCTTATTTAAGGATGTGGTAATGAATTCTCACACAGAAACTCAAGCCTAAAAATAGCTATGGAGTAAATGACAGACATGCTGCTTTTAGCTGTTAAGTAGAATATAAATGGTGATTGAGAGATCAGTTACTCTGCTTTAAAATAGTGCCATGGAATTGATTGTAACAACCTGAGAGATATATTTTCCCCTCTCTGATGTGGCATGAGCAAAGATGAGAAAGTAGAGAAAATATGGTGAGAATAAGATGAAAAAATAGAATCTCAACATTGAGATTGTTTTTCTACTTTTTTCCTTGAAGCTTAAAGTGGTGACTTCAGAATACTGCTATTAAGTGCGGGCTAACTTATTTCCATTTATTCTGATTTTATTAATAGCCCTACTCACCCTATACATATGCAGTTTGCACATCACTTGTCCTGGTTGCTATGCAAGTATGGTTTCAGCACAATCTCCCTGCATACTCCATGGACACCATCCTCGTCAACCCTTTATTTAACAACCAGCTCTGGCAAAACATCGGATCATGATGCTTCTCTTAGATTGACTCAAGCCCCACTTCAGACTTTGAACAATTTACTTTGAAACTCAATCAGGCACAAGTATGACTTGCACTTTTTTGCCAGGTCACTTTCCTTGCAGACACACGCACGCACTCACACACACGCGCACACCACTGAGTCTTCTACAAAAGATGCAGCTGATGGCTTTCATCTTGATTTCTTAGCATTCACTCACTCCAGTTCACACTTCTCGGAGGCTGCCAGATTTGTATACTTCACATGATTTCATTGGCTCAGAGGGAAATGCTGGCTGCTTGTCACAGTGGTAAGAATTGAACTGTAAAGATAATGGACATGTTGCTATACAACACCATGTTGTGTAACTGGCACATCGGGAACATATGCCAGTGGCTTACATTGCAGTTATGCAGCATGTGCTTCAAGTAAAGGCCAACTCTGAAAGTAGAATGAAGGGGACACAGTCAGTCAGGAAGTTGGTATTACCAGAATCCAGGGATCTGTGCCCTGGGAATTTGGCCATAGTCAATCCTGCAGGTTAACCAGTCCAGGAATGACAGGTCAGTCAGTTGGGGTGCTGTGAAGGCATCAGTTCCAGAGATGGGCCACGTTTTCCTGCAATGAGAAAAAGGAGGGATTGAACATGATAGAAGTCAATGGCAGAGCGGTTTGTGGTGAACCCAGCACAGGAGAAGTGGTGGAGTGTCCCAGTGAGTGAGTAGGAAGCACAGACGGTGTGAAAAGTTAGTGATATGAGAGAATGAGGTGAGTGAGAGCCATTGGGGGTGGGGAGGGGGGGAGGTGGCAGGGCAGAATGCATACATTGTGCAATTTACTCCATGAGTCTTGGGGAAATCTGTGCACAGTGGTCAAGTTAGAGGGTCTGGTGACCCTATCTGAGAGAGACAGCAGAGAGAAGATTGTTATACTTAGCTTTGTGGAGTGCAGAAGATCACCAATCACCTTCCTGTCCTCCTGGGCATATAGATCACAGGCTGCTATCTGTCAACAGGCTGAATGTGTCTGCTAGTGTGGCCTGCTGCATTGGTCTGCAGGATACAACACTGGCCTCTTCTCCAATAGGAGAAAGTGAGGTCTGCAGATGTTGGAGATCAGAGCTGAAAATGTGTTGCTGGAACAGCGCAGCAGGTCAGGCAGCATCCAGGGAACAGGAGAATCGATGTTTTGGGCATAGGAGAATCGACGTTTCAGGCATAAGCCCTTCTGTTCCAGCAACACATTTTCAGCTCTTCTCCAATAGCCCATCCACAAGCATCCCCAGGTCTCTGTATCCAAAACGGGGATTGACCTCCTTTCCTCTGTGCTCAATAATACTGCTGCAGCATTACAGGGTGCTGGGCAGTTCCTGGCTTATGGTATCTGAAGTGGTGGATAGCTAGGTTTTACTAATGCCCATTCCTGAAGAAGGGCATGTGCCCGAAACGTCGAATCTTCTGTTCCCTAGATGCTGCCTGACCTGTTGTGCTGTTCCAGCAATAAAGTTTCAGCTTTACTAATGGTGCCAATTGTGGGAAAGCCAAAAGTTTCTGGCAGTCACGCGTGCTTCCAATTCTCCTGTACCACGATTCTAAGACAAGGGCACCGGAGAATTCATTCCCAAAGTTAATGAGGTGAAGCGCAGAAGATTGTTTGAGAAAATCTGCTGTGAGCCCTGCTCGACTAGGCAGCAAGAGCTATGGCAGATCAGTGTTATCAGTCTCTTCCACAAAATACTTTCACTGAGAAAGGGAACATTCCACACAGTTTCAGTTTAGCATTTCATTTGAGGGATTGCCTCTCCAACAGTGCAGAAAACTGTCAGTATCATTCAGGAGTGCCAGTTTAAATATTGTCCTTGACTTCCTGGGTTTTAGCCTTAATCCTGACTGAAAAATGAGAGCGCTAATCCAAGATTGATGCGTATAGTTACGTCAAGCAAATTATGTACAAAAGATCAATCTTAATCATTTTTCTCAACAGAAAATACATGTGCATGTGAAAAGATCTGTGGGACTTAGCACTCCAACACTCGGTCTTCTTATTGGTTCTGTCTTAACCCACATCCACTGGATCCGTCAGGGTCTACCTTTAATTATGCAGATTGAGCACTGATGGTGCCACTGGAAGCCTTGCATAGTTCAATAAATGAGGGTTTGCTGCCTGGTCAGTCAAGTAGGAAAGGAAACAAAGCCTCAAAGAGATGTGTTGATTTTATTTTCTTGAATGTTCTATTGGGTTTTTCATGACTCATAAGGTACATTTCAGCTTCTCACTGGTTTCCTAACTCCAGAACCTTTTCATTTCTTTCCCAACCATTCAACAAAGTGCTGGGAGTCTATCGTCTCATGTACCTAATGGCAGTCCCTTGCCTTCTTAAAGTTCACTTGCATCTTCTGATGAGGCGTTACTTCCTGTGAGGAGGTAGTTTGGCAGATTCTGTACAGCTGGAACCCTAGATGTGGGATGCTCTGGCTTCGCATGGCCAAGATCTGGATGTGATTTGCTGTCATTCTTGGCCCACTCCTGGATGATTGCTTCCTTGATTTGATAAAAGGGGATTAATTAAAAGTTTTGAATTAGCATGGAACCTGGGAGCAAATATAAATGTGTATATTTTAATGTCTAAATTAAAAACCAAAGCAATTAAATATTAAAGAATGTTTGGACATAAAGCCGGTGGGATCATTTTTTAAAATCTTTATAATATTGAAATGGATAGATACTTGGTTCAAGGCCATTGTGAAATATAAATGATGTACCTGGAATATGCTGGTGCTATGGTCATCAATGTTGAGAAGGAAAAGCATGGATTCACCAGGATGTCTCTCTGTGTAACCCATTTTCCTTTAGTGCGTTTATATTTTGGCTCAGATTGTATTGATGAGGTTTATATTGTGTCAAATACAGAAGAGGTTAATTGATGTGCTTAACATGATTAGCGGGTAGGACTAATATCTTGTATAGTATGACTTTTATTCAAATATTTCAAAATCCAAAATTGTTACCTTTAGTCCCTTTTGCAATGTCTGTTCATTAACTATCTCTCTCCTTGATACCTGTCTGAGGCTGAAACAGTCTATTTAAAATTGGACGAGGTTCCAAGAGTAGACCTGTTTCATCAACAAGGGGCATCAACCTGAACCAGAAACAGATCAGTGTTTTCATCAGGGTGGGATTGGTGAGGACATGGGAGTGGTGGCTTATATAAATGGCAGGGGAAACTGGAAAGAAATCAGGATACCATTGAAGTGGGCCATGTTCTGGCCTGATTGTGCTACCATTACCATCTGTGAAAGATTGAAAAGAAAGGTCTACATCTTCAACAAAAGCAGAAAGTGCTGGAGAAAGTCAGCAGGTCTGGCAGCATCTGTGAAGAGAAAAACAGAACTAACTTTTTGAGTCCAGCACCTCTTCATCAGACAATTCTAATGAAGGGTCACTGCCTTGCAATCTTAACTCTGTGTTTTTTCTGTCATTTGCAGCCAGACCTGCTGACTTTCTCCAGCACTTTCTGCTTTTGTTGAATATGTAGATTTCTTTTAAAACACCCTCGGATCTCCAGCATTCTTAGTTTTGTTTTAATCTGTATCTTCAAACTGGGCAGGGCACATGGACATTTGCAACCTGGGGGAGGTTAAGGAAATGTTAGTCTTATTCACATTTAAGTGTTGTGCAATAGACTTTTGTCCTAATGTTTTGAAATCACATGGAACTTTTTAAAACACTGCTGATCCAGCCCTGAAGGAGAGTTACACCTGAAACATTGCCTTCTCCACCTACTGACGCTGCCTGGCTTGCTGCGTTCTTCCAGCATCCTACTTGTTGACCCTGATAATGACAGGCTGAAGCTGTTCAGCTTCATACAGTTTCCAATGGCTGACCATCTCCCCACTACTCCCCCTCCAAACAAAAGGAATCTTGTGACACTAGAAAGTGAAGTCTGAATGAGTTCTTGTGAAAATTGGTACAACTGCACTTTGTTATTCTATCTGGAAGTTGGCAACAGCCAAACTTATGAATATAAGGAATAGGGACAGAAGGAAATCATTTGGTGCTTTGAGCCTGCATCACTATTCAACAATATCATGGCCGATCTGTTTGTGTTTCAAATTCCACGTCCCAACCTACCCCAATAATCTTTGATTCCCCTGCCTCATAAGAATCTATCTGCTTTCTAGAGATTTCATGACCACACCTCCACTGCTTTCAGAGGTAGAGAAATTCAAAGTCAAAAGCCCCTGAGAGGGAAAAAAAAAATCTCCTAATCTCAATCCTACAAGGACGACCATTATTTTGATAGCAATGGCCCTAGTTCTAGAGTGAAAGAGATTCACAGCATGGAAACATTCTTGAATGATTAGTAAGAGAAACTGTTTCTTTTCAATGTCGACCTGATCAGGACTTTTCAAGAATTAACAAACTTCAATCAAACTGCCCCTCATTCTTCCAAACTCTAGCTGTAACAAGTCCAGTCTGTCCAATCTACCCTCATAGGACTACCCACTCATTCCATGTATTCATCCAATAAACCTCTTCTAGTGTATTTACATCCTTCCCTCAATAAGAACAGTAAAACTGCGCACAGTATTTGAGATGATGTCTCACCAGTGATCATATAAAGGAAACAAAATATTCTTAATTTTATGTTCAATTCCTTTCATAATAAAAACTAATATCCCATTAGCCGCCTTGATAACACGCTGTACCTGCATGCTAATATTTTATGATTCATGCATCAGAACATTTAAATCCCTCAGCACTTAATTCCACAGTTGTTTTCCATTTGTATAATACTCTGCTATTTCATTCTTCTTGCCAAAGTGAACAACTTTACATTTTCCCACATTATGTTCCACCTACTTCCTTAGTCTCATCTGCAATTTTGGTGACCATGCCTTTTCTTTCCTCAACTAAATCATTGATGTGAATTGTAAAAGTTTAGGCTATAGCACAAATTCCTGCAGGGCTCCACTTGTCACACCCTGTGAAGCAGAAAAAGACCCTTTTATGCACACAATCTGATTTCTTCCAGCCAACCTGTCTTCTCTCCATGTTTATAGGTCACCCCCCCTTTATGATGAGCTTCTATTATCTTAAAAACCTTTTGGTGTGGTACCTCGTTAGATACTTTTTGGAAATGCAAATCTTCAGGCTCCCCTTTATCCACTGCTCAAGTTATTCCTTCAAACGACCTTAATAAATCAGCTAAATGTGATTTACCTTTGATAAAACCATGCTCTCTCTTCCCAATTATCATGGATGTTTCTAAATGTGCAGTTATAATTTCTTTAACTCTCAATTCTAACAACTTCCCCATGACAGATGTCAAGCTAACTGGCCTATAGTTTTCTGTTTTTGATCTCCTGTGTTAAATTGTGACATCTAATTCTCATGGAACATTTTCTGAATTGAAAGAATTTGGAAAATTAACACCAATATATCTATTAGCTCATTACCCAAATTTTTAAGACCTGTAACAGACTACTTCCACTATTTCTTTCAGTTGACTATCTCCTGATTTAGTGATTGAAAATCTCACCCAAGTTTTGATTGTTTTCAAATTTCTGGGATTGGCAGTAAATTAAACCATTTTCTGTCATGGCCCTATTCATAAGTCCCCTGAATGTCTTATGGTCACATTAGTTTCAGGGAAGTTTAGATATCAGCATTCAGTAGCTCTCCTCTTGCTGTAACATTCAGTGATGTATTCTCCCACAAGAGCAATGTGGATAGTTGGGCATACCACAAATTCTTTGAATTGAAAGCTTCATTTGGCATAATTCCCACCACTTTCCCAGCAGAAGCCATAAAATTTCCAAGGGAGTGTGAAAAACAAGCAGTATGTGGCAACTCCGGAGAGTTTTGGTGGTGTATGCCAAGAAAATTGACTCTAACATCTTTTATAATTTCATCATCTGTGAAAAATACTGGGATTGGAATTAATGAAGCAATTCCTTTTTCTAATTGTCTCTGAAACGCATTGGGAACAGCATCAACATAGAACACAGAATGTTACAGATCAGTACAGACCCTTCAGCCCTCGATGTTGTGCCAACCTGTGAAATTAATCTGATGCCCATCTAACCTACACCGTTCGATTATTATCCATATGTATGTCCAATGCCCATTTAAATTTCTGGGTCTGTAGATTGTAAAGGAGCAAAAATGGCCTTTGCAGTGATATGTACATCTTGTCAGATGTGGGAGTTTAAAGAGAGTTGAAGGGTTACTGCGGATTATACCTGCCATAAATGCTGTTGGATGCGAATCTTATCAGATCGAGTGGATCGGTTGGAGAGACAGTCAGAAGCGATGAGGAATTTGCAGTATCTGATGGCTCAAAGTTATAGGAAGGGGGGGCAAGTCTCAGATACAGTCACATAGATGGGTTAAATCCAGGAAGGGTAAGAGAGGTAGGCAGCTATTGCAGGAGCCTTCTGTGGATATACACATTTCAAATAGGTATGCTGTTTTGGAAAATGTAGGGGGTGATGAATTCTCAGGGGAACGTAGCATGAACAAACCAGTTTCTGGTGTTGAGACTGACTTTAATGCAACGAGGGGTACGTCAGCTTCCAAGAGATCAATTATGATAGGGGATTCTGTAGTCCAAGGTACAGACAGATGTTTCTGTGGCCAGCAGAGAAAAAAGCAGAATGTTGTGTTGTTTCCCTGGTGCCAGGATCAAGGATGTCTCGGAGAGAGTGCAGAATGTTCTCACAGGGGAGAGGAGCCAGCAAGAGGTCATTGTCCACATTGGAACCAACGATGTAGGAAGGGAAAAGGTTGAGATTCTGAAAGGAGATTACAGAGAGTTGGGCAGAAATTTAAAAAGGAGGTCCTCTAGGGTAGTAATATCTAGATTACTCCCAGTGCTAAGAGCTAGTGAGGGCAGGAATAGGAGTACAGAGCAGATGAATGCATGGCTGAGGAGCTGGTGTATGGGAGAAGGATTCACATTTTTGGACCATTGGAATCTTTTTTGGGGTAGATGTGACCTGTACAAGAAGGATGGTTTGCACCTAAATTGGAAGTGGACGACAATACTGGCAGGGAGATTTGCAAGAACTGCTCAGGAGGATTTAAATTAGTAAGGTGGTCGGTGGTGGGGGGGCGGTGAAACCCAGGGAGATTGTGAGGAAAGAGATCAATCTGAGACTGGTACAGTTGAGAACAGAAGTGAATCAAACAGTCAGGGACAAGGTAGGACGAAGAAATTAAACTGCATTTATTTCAATGCAAGGGGCCTAACAGGGAAGGCAGATGAACTCGGGGCATGGAAAGGAACATGGGACTGGGATATCATAGCAATTACAGAAACATGGCTCAGGGATGGGCAGGACTGGCAGCTTAATGTTGCAGGATACAAATGCTTTGGAAGGATAGAAAGGGAGGCAAGAGAGGAGGGGGAGTGGCATTTTTGATAAGGGATAGCATTACAGCTGTGCTAAGGGAGGATATTCCCGGAAATACATCCAGGGAAGTTATTTGGGTGGAACTGAGAAATAAGAAAGGGATGATCACCTATTGGGATTGTATTATAGACCCCCTAATAGTCAGAGAGAAACTGAGAAACAAATTTGTAAGGAGATCTCAGCTATTTGTAAGAATAATAGGGTAGTTATGGTCGAGGATTTTAACTTTCCAAACATAGACTGGGACTGCCATAGTGTTAAAGGTTTAGATGGAGAGGAATTTCTTAAGTGTGTACAAGACAATTTTCTGATTCAGTATGTGGCTGTACCTATTGGAGAAGGTGCAAAACTTGCCCTACTCTTTGGAAATAAGGCAGGGCAGGTGACTGAGGTGTCACAGTGGGAGAGCACTTTGGGGCCAGTGACCATAATTCTATTTGTTTTAAAATAGTGATGGAAAGGGATAGACCGGATCTAAAAGTTGAAGTTCTAAATTGGAGAAAGGCCAATTTTGACGGTATTAGGCAAGAACTTTCGAAAGCTGTTTGGAGGCAGATGTTCGCAGGTAAAGGGACGGCTAGAAAATGGGAAGCATTCAAAAATGAGATAACTAGAATTCAGAGAAAGTATATTCCTGTAAGGGTGAAAGGGAAGGCTGGTGGGTATAGGGAATGCTGGATGACTAAAGAAATTGAGGGTTTGGCTAAGAAAAAGAAGGAAGCATATGTCATGTATAGACAGGATGGATTGAGTGAATCCTTAGAAGAGTATAAAGGAAGTAGGATTATACTAAAGAGGGAAATCAGGAGGGCAAAAAGGGGACATGAGATAGCTTTGGCAAATAGAATTAAGGAGAATCCAAAGGGTTTTTACAAATATATTAAGGACAAAAGGGTAACTAGGGAGAGAATAGGGCCCTTCAAAGACCAGCAAGGCGGCCTTTGTGTGGAGCCACAGAAAATGGGGGAGATACTAAACGAGTATTTTGCATCAGTATTTACTGTGGAAAAGGATATGGAAGATACAGACTGTAGGGAAATAGATGGTGACATCTTGCAAAATGTACAGATTACAGAGGAGGAAGTGCTGGATGCATTGAAACGATTAAAGGCGGATAAATCCCCAGGACCTGAGCAGGTGTACCCAAGAACTCTGTGGGAAGC
>NC_057735.1:29919366-29945736 GCF_004010195.1 Chiloscyllium plagiosum
ATGGGAAATCATGTCTCACAAACTTGATTGAGTTTTTTGAAGAAGTAACAAAGAGGATTGATGAGGGCAGAGTGGTAGATGTGATCTATATGGACTTCAGTAAGGCGTTCTACAAGGTTCCCATGGGAGACTGATTAGCAAGGTTAGATCTCATGAAATACAGGGAGAACTAACCATTTGGATACAGAACTGGCTGAAAGGTAGAAGACAGAGGGTGGTGGTGGAGGGTTGTTTTTCAGACTGGAGGCCTGTGACCAGTGGAATGCCACAAAGATTGATGCTGACTCCTGTACTTTTTGTCATTTACATAAATGATTTGGATGAGAGCATAAGAGGTACAGTTAGTAAGTTTGCAGATGATACAAAAATTGGAGGTGTAGTGGACAGCGATGAGGGTTACCTCAGATTACAATAGGATCTTGACCAGATGGGCCAATGGGCTGAGAAGTGGCAGATGGAGTTTAATGCAGATAAATGCGATATGCTGCTTTTTGGGAAAGCTAATCTTAGCAGGACTTATACACTTAATGGAAAGGTCCTAGGGAGTTTGTTGAACAAAGAGACCTTGGAGTGCAAGTTATAGCTCCTTGAAAGTGGAGTCACAGGTAGATAGGATAGTGAAGAAGACGTTTGTTATGCTTTCCTTTATTGGTCAGAGTATTGAGTACAGGGGTTGGGAGGTCGTGTTGCGGCTGTACAGGACATTGGTTAGGCCACTGTTGGAATATTGCGTGCAATTCTGGTCTCCTTCCTATCGGAAAGATGTTGTGAAACTTGAAAGGGTTCAGAAAAGATATACAAGGATGTTGCCAGGGTTGGAGGATTTGAGCTACAGGGAGAGGCTGAACAGGCTGGGATTGTTTTCCCTGGAGTGTTGGAAGCTGAGGGGTGACCTTATAGAGATTTACAAAATTATGAGGGGCATGGATAGGGTAAATAGGCAAAGTCTTTTCTCTGGGGTCGGGAAGTCCATAACTAGAGGGTATAGGTTTTGTTTGAGAGAGGAAAGATATAAAAGAGACCTAAGGGGCAACTTTTTCATGCAGAGGGTGGTATGTGTATGGAATATGCTACCAGAGGAAGTGGTGGAGGCTGGTACAATTGCAACATTTGAGAGGCATTTGGATGGGTAAATGAATAGGAAGGGTTTGGAGGGTTATAGGCCGGGTGCTGGCAGGCAGGACTAGATTGGGTTGGGATATGTGGTCGGTATGGACGGGTTGGACCGAAGGGTCTGTTTCCATGCTGTACATCTATATAACTCTATAACTCTAAATGCCCTTAATGTCAGCAGTCTATTACTGTCAGTTTAGAAACTACCCCTAATATCTGTCTTAACTCTATCAACCCTCAATTTAAAGCTATGTCCCCTCATGTGAGCCTTCACCTTCTGAGGAAAAAGGCTCTCACTGTCCACTCTATCTAACCTTCTGATTATCTTATAGGTCTCGATTAAGTGACCTCTCAACCGCCTCCTGCCCAATGAAAACAGCCTAAGTTCCCTCAACCTCTCCTCATAAGACCTTCCTTCCATACCAGGCAACATCCTAGTAAATCTCCTCTGAACCCTTTCCAAAGCTTTCACATCCTTCTGATAACGCGGTGACCAGAACTGCACACAATACTCCATGTACGGCCTCACCAGTGTCTTGTACAACTGAAGCATGAGCTCGTGGCTCCGGAACTCAATCACCCTACCAATAAATGCCAACACACCATATGTCGTCTTAACAACCCTATCAACCTGGGTGGCAACTTTCAGGGGTTTATGCACCTGGACACTGAGATCTCTCTGTTCACCTACACTGCCAAGAATTTTACCATTAGCCCCATACACTGCATTCCTGTTATGTTTTCTGAAGTGAACCACCTCACACTTTGCTGCATTAAACTCCGTTTGCCACCTCTTAGCCCAGCTCTGCATCTTATGTATATTCCTCTGTAACCCACGACATCCTTCAGCACTATCCACAATTCTGCCTGTCTTAGTATCATTTGCAAATTTACTAATGCATCCTTTTATACCCACATCCAGACAAACAACAGTGGCCCCAAACATTTTTTGAAGTTATCACCATTCAAAAATTAGTCTGTGATTGTACCTAATATTCAGATGTTGATTAGTCTGTGAAGATTTGATTCCTACTTTCTGTCTTTGCGAAAGATGTTAAACTCTCCAGCTTAAGAGAGTAATGACATATTGATTGCAATATGATGATATATTCAAATGGGCCATAGGTTCTAAAGCTGTTTCATGTAAAATCAAATACAGTGCCTTAAGGAAGTACAGAATCATTATGTTGTTATTGCTGAGTAACACATTCATCAATACTGAGGATAAGTGTTTGAATTGTTCAGTCTTTTCTTCATTAGCAATGAAGTCTAGATCCTAACAGGTTTTATAGATTATAGTAAAGGAGACATTAAAATTTCCTTTGTGTGCACATGATGCTTTTCATTTGCCATGGGTTGCTTTTCAAAGGAAGCTTTTTCAGATGTTTAAAAATGTGCTTGTTGATGTCTTTCACATTTTCTTTAAATATAAAGAAAAAGCAGAGGAACTGCATTCCTGTAACATCTTTCATAGCTGTATGTTTTCCCAAAGCAGACCACAATTTCACAAAACAGACCACAATCTTGCATTATACAGATACGTATAAGGATCTGTATATGAGAATAAGGATATGAGAAATTGAGAGGGTGCTGAAGATATTTACCAAAATGGTTTCCAGTTTAGAGAATTTTAGCTTGAGTATAAGTTTGTAAAGACTGAAGTTAATCTCTTCAGAGCAAAGGAGATTGAGGGGAGTTTTGTCTGAAATGAACAAAGTCACGATAGGTAAACACATGAAAACTGTTTCCATTTTCTACTGTTACAAGGACTAAGGGATTTAAGGTTTGGGCAAGCAATGAGGAAAGCGATGTGAAAAAGGATTGTCATATACAATGAGGGGAAATGACCTGGAACTTTCTGCCCATGAATGTGATGTAAGTAGAAATGATCAATAGTTTCCAAAGGAAATTGGATGACTGCCTGAAAGAAATAAACTTGCAGGGCTGCAGGTAGAAAGCAGAGGAATGATACTGACTGAATTGTTCTACAGAACATTGTTAGACTGAATGATGCCTTTCTGTGCTATAAATGAAACTTGGACAGCAAAAGGTTTGTCCCCTTCCTCTTCAAATTCCTTTTCGTCTGTTAAAACATTTTCAGGTTCAGTTTAACATCTGGCAAATCTAATAGTGTGGTATTCCCTCAATGTTGCACAAAATGTCAGTCCAGATTGTGGAGTCAATTAACAAAAGGATTCTCCCATTGGTCCACAGTAGCTTTCTTTGAGAAGCCATTAACAAGCAGGAGAACCTTCATGGACACAAACTCCAATTTTATCTCCGGTTTATGCTTGGAGCTTAACCCTAGAACCTTCTGGCTTAGATATGGCTGTCACTGAATAAAGGATGACACTGGTATTTAACATGCTTAGGTTGCAATGTAATCCAATATGTCAGCCATTGTGCCACAAGTCCATTATATCATGGATTGGAATGAGTTCCTGCTTCCTCAGCAGTGCCAAGTTATCATTTGCATGTGTTTTACTCTTTGGTCAGCACAATAGAACTGCAGGCACACATGCTTGCACTTATGCACGGAATTTACCAACATTCAAGTTGTACTTAGAATTAAATTTTAACAAAATAATTATTATTTATAGTTTCAACATCAAATCCACTGATATTTTGTAATGACTGCTTCATTCTCACTACGAGAACTAATATGAAGTCAATATTATGTGAGCATTCTTGAGATGACTCTTGAACTGCTTGGTTGAACTCAATGAGTTGTTGGATCACTCATCCTGTTCCCTGTGGTGCAAAATAAATTACTCGCACACAAACTTTGCTAATGGCATTTTGAGACTCCAAGATGCAGAATTAAATTTTGATTTTAAGGCACAGTCCCAGAAAAAAAAGTGCAGTAATTTAAATAGAGCCCTTTGCAAAAATTTGAGTGGCAGTTCATCTGATTTTTCACTTGGAGCTGGAGGAAATTCATGGCAGATTTTGACAGGTGAACAGTAATCTGTTTTTCATTTAAATGGAATGAAAATCAGGCGGATTCTACCCAGTGCTGTGACTATTTAAAACATGTCATTCTCTCTCCCCTGACCTCCATCTGCTTTTAGTTATTTTAACCAACCTGTTTGGACATATTTCAATGCACTTCCAGGGTAGACAGTACTTGAACCTGGACCTTCTGGCTCAGAGGTAGGGGTACTATCATTGTGAGACAAGACCCTCAAAGCCCTGTGTGTTTGTTTTTGCATACTCTGCTTCTATTTATCCTGCTTGGGTTGTCTCTGAATTGAAATCTATTGAGTTGAATAAGAGTCAGCCTGGAGAGGTGCTATTTAAATACCACAGTGCTGGAGGAGTGAAGCAGCCTGCAACCCCTGAACATTGCTCTTTTTGAATCCAGTTTCAGTGCTTCAGCAATTAGCAAATGCTATGCATAGAACATATTTAAGTTGCAAGTGAAGTTTCTGTCTGGGTGTTGCCTAAAGAAGCTTAATAGCATTTGATCATTGTATATTTATCTTCATGGTGAATAATTGTAAACAATTTATTTTAATAGTATTTCCAGTGCTGTAATTGTGCATGAATAAAAAAAAATTAGGCCTACCTGGAGTTCAGAAGTAGTGTCCCTATCCCTAGACCGAGACATCTGGGTTCAAATCCCACCTGCTCCAGAAGTGTGTAATAACATCTCTGAACAGGCTGATTCGAAAAATAGGTTAAATAAACACCATGTTGTTCATCAGATACCGTGCATTGACTTCATAGACACAATATTTGCTCCACCTGTAACCTGTTGTGACTATTGTCAACAATGGATGATCTAATTCAAGATTCTCCTTTTCCACCTCACCCAACTCGTGCCTTGTCATTCTGATGTGGTGTATGGGTTTTAGTACATTGATCTTCATTGTATATACCAGAGATTTGGGTTGTTTCTTGAGACAGATATATTGAAGATTCTTAACAAAGGCTAACAGCCTTATGTGGGTACACTATCACTGACACGTACAGTGATTGCTATTGTTGCTGTACATTACATACACATAGCTGTCTGATGAAAAACATAACACTAACTCTGTTGCAGAAGTGAGTGTGCTTGGAGGTGAGCTGGCTACCTTTATATTGGGTCCTCACAAGTTATGATGCTACATAACTGTTTTAAAAGCATAGTGTCTGTGCCTTCTGAAATCATTACCATAACACAAGAGGTTTCAATTCATTCAATCCCCTCCCATCAACATCTTGGAATCACCACACTGCCCAGAAACTGAAGTGGACCAGCTATTCAAATAGTTTGACTGCAAGAACGGATCAGAGGCTGTGTGTAGTACAGCCTGTAACAGACTTTGTGACCCCCCAAAGCCTGTCCACTATCACTGCAAGCCATATGTCAGAAGTATAATGGAAAACTCCAGTTGCCTGGCTAATAACAGCTTCATCAAGATTCAAAGAGCTACATACCAGCTTGGACAAAACAGCCTACTTGAATATCTTTCATCACCACCTTAAGCAATCAACCCTTTCACACTGTTCCACGATGACAGTACTGTATACCATCCACAAGATGCACTGCAACAATTTGGCAATGCCTTGTGGACAGCAACTTTCAAAGCCACAAACTCTTCAGTTTGGAAAGAAGGACAAACATGGCAGGTACATTGGTGAACCACCATCTGCATGCTTCCCTCTAGATTACGCATCATCTTACTTTGAAAATGTGTTGTCATTTCTCCACATTACTTCATCAAAACCTTGGAACTCCTTCCCTAATGGGTTGCTGGATCCACTATTAACAGACAAACTGCAGGACAATGAGAGATGGGCAATAAATGCTGGCTTTGACAGTGACATCCACAGTGAATAGATCTAAAAATATATGAATTTTGTGTTTTTCTGCATAAATTAATTCACTTCAGATTAGTTTTGGTTTTTTTAAAACACATTATCTTTAGAAAAGAAAGATTTAGTCTTTGATAAGATGTTACCTCTACAATTGTGCAACTTCTACAAATTACAATTAAACAATCTTTAAACTATGGCAGCTGATGGAATTTAAATTTAATTAATAAATCTGGATGATGAAGCTCGTCTCAGTAATAATGGCAGAAGCTATCATTGATTATTGTAATAACTCATCTATTCATGAATGTCCATTAGGGAAGAAAATCTACCATCCTTGCCTGGTCTGGCCTATATTTGAATCCAGGCCAAATCAATGTGACTGACTCTAACTGCCCACTCAAATAGCTTAACAAGCCGTTCTGTTCAAGGCAATGATTGTTTGTCAATAAACACTGATGTTGCTGGCAATATGACATTCCATGAGAGAATGTAAAACAAATAATAAGCAGGAAAAATAGAATCAAAGGGTATTTCTGCCATTTTATTTGTACCTGGTGAGGTTCCTAGATATGTAAACGTGGTGCCAAATGATGGCCAAATTAAAGAAACATCCAATAACGATAATTAGCCTCTGACCTCTGAAATTTACCGTTAAAAACTCCACATAGTCCACTTGAAAAGCCAAGTATGGTTAACAACTAACCATTATAAACCTGCTCCAATCATGGTGATCACTTCAGTTTCCCCTCAACGTTCTGAGTGCTGTAACTTGGTAATGAATTGGTTACATGTTTTCCTGATTTATTTTTAAAATTTAGTACTTATTTCTCAAAAGCAATATGCTTCATGGTTGACAATATGTTCATTCTTTTTCCTTTTTTTTGTTACTTGCATTTCCTATGTTATAATGTTATGTTTCAATAGATTTAGAAAAAGGAATTTGTGATCTGCTTTCTCTGCAACTTTTGCAGTGAATTCATATTACATCAGTCTTTGATTAAATTACTTCTAGCTCTGTGCATTGGGTCCACCAGTCCATGCATTAACTTTGGTTGGCTGTTTCTAAAACTATATCATTATGTATCCAATTTACAATTTATTCTGTGACTTCCTTTTTACTCTGGTAGGTTCCTTGGAGGGAATTTTAACATCCAGAAATGGTTGCATTGGGGTCAGGTTGAATGTTAACTGAAAATTCCTCAAACCTGACTCCAACCCAAAGACAATGTGTTTTTGCATAGAACTCAGAAGAGGAGGATAACAATATGGAAATAAGGGGAATTTAATATAGGTGTTAGAGGTCATGTGCATCAGCCAGAAAGCTTGCAGGAGCCCTATGCCATCTCTCTTCAGGAAGGTGAGCCAAATTCAATGATAGAAACTTTACTGAGTGGCAGCAGAACCAAGGAATCCCTGAAATCAACATACAGTCAGAGGCTGTCAGTTCTATTTTGCATTGCAGTAGCACCAGAGATGGACCTGCTGCTGGTTGTAATACATCCAGTCAAGTGTCTGGATATCAGAGGAAGCCAGGTCACAAATGGGTGATGGTGGAAAGAGGATTTCAGGCTGGTTTTCATGGGGATGGCATTTTGAAAGCAAGGCCAAGTGATAATTATTGGTGGCCCACTGTCCTTCCTAATGCTGGGTCCATTAATCAGGGATTATGTGTCTTTGAATGAGAGCCCACTCCCCACCCAAAAAGGTTCACAAGCAACCCCAAAAAAGAGTTTGCTTCTGAGGCTTGCTGGATGGTGAATACCAGTGAAAGTGGCATGAGGCCTTTAAGTAGGCAATAATTGTCCACTAATAGACTTCAATTGAAGATGGATGGGATCTCAAACAAAAGAAAATTGCTGGAGAAACTCAGAGGTCTGGCAGCGTTTTAGGTCCAATGACCCTTCTACGGAGCTGATTGTAGCTAGGAAAGTGGTATTTAAGTGGTATTAAGATGAAGGCTAGTGAGGGAGGTGGAAGGGAAGGGAGGTGAACAATAGGTGATGACGGAACTCAGAGGCAGAGTTGGAACAAGTTGGGCAGACAAAGGAATGGCTAAGGGTGAGCCAGGGCTGAGGGGACTATAAGTGGGTTAATGTGGGTTAGCAGTGACAAAAGTATCTCATGTGATGGCAGGGTCTGGGTGTGGGGATGGGAAAAGGACATGGACGAAGGTATTCTGGCCCTGAAATTGTTTAACTCAATATTGAGTCGTGAAACTGCAGGGTCCCCAAGTGGAAAAGTCTACCGTGCCGAGGCTCACTAGTACACAACAACCGGTCTGTGGCAGAGATGTTGGTCAGGGAACATAATGTGTTGAAGTAGCAGGCAATAGGAAGCTAGAGGCCATTTTTATGAGCAGAGTATGAATATTCTGTGAAGCAGTCATTCCATCCAAAGTTTGTCTCCCCAGTATACAGCAGCCCATATTATGAACAGCAAATACAGTAAACTAGTTTGAGTGAAATGCAGGTAAATCACTTCTTTACCTGGCCAATGTGTCTGGGGCCTTAGATAGTAAAGAGAGTGGAAGTAAACGGGCATGTGTTACACCTTCTGCAATTGCATGGAAGGTGTCGGAGGGTGTGAGCAGATGTTTAGATGTTTGGAGTAGAGAAGTGGGTCAAGGTGTCCTGGAGGGAACGGTGCCTGCAGACAGCTGACAAGGGAGGGGAGAGGAATGTGTGCCTGCCGATGACATCCCATTGGAGGTGTTGGAAATGGCAGCTAATGATCCTTTGGATATGGATGGCGAAACAGATGGTAGGTGAGGACTGGGGGACCCTATTGCTGTTGTGGGAGGGAAGAGACAGGATGAGGGCAGAAGTGCAGGAAATGGGTCAGACATGGCTCAAGGACCTGTTAGTGATGGTTATGGGAATCCTCAGTTGAGGTAAATAGTGGACATTTCTGAGGCCCATCCCCTTGTAGAATCTGGCATTATGGAAACAGATATGGCATAGATGGAGGAACTGGGAGAATAAAATAGAGTCTTTCCAGGAAGTGAGGTGTGAGTATGTATAGTCAAGGGAACTGTGGGAGTTGATGGGTTTGTAATGGATATCAGTGGCTAGCCTATCCCCAAGGTATTGAGGAAGGAAAGGGAGTGTTAGAGATTGACCAGATATAGGTGATTGTAGGATGAAAATTGCAAGCAAAATTGATAAACCTTTCCTTTCCTGGATGAGAGAGGGATGCAGCTCCAATGATATCATTGATGTACTGGAGAAACTGTTGTGGGGAGAGTTTATAGTAGGATTAGAACAAGGAATGTTCAACGAACCCCATAAAGATACAGACATAAATGGGACCCTTGCAAATACCAATGGCCACACCTTTGATCTGAGAGGATTTGAAGAAGAAGTTTTTCAAAGGTGGAATGGGATCTTTTCCATTTTGTTTAAACAGGGTAGAGGGCTTGATATGACAATTCAGCATCCCCAACTCCACCAGACACAGCACTGGTGATAGTAATAAATTATTCCTGAGTGGTTACAGTATGAAGGAATGAAGTAATTAACAGTACAGAGGACATAGGAAAAGCATTATAACTTATGGGTGCTGAAGCTCAAAGTGAATGGGTGACTTAGTGATGGTTAGCTTTAAAAAAAATCCACGTGCGGTTATAATACTTATAGCAATGATTTTAATCCCATCTGCCCAGCAGAAACCAGATGGGTGAGTAGTTAACATACCCTCTATAGAGCTGCCAGGAACCTTGTATTCTAGATTTTAATGTGCTCTGCCAAGCAGCCAACAAGAACATCTGCCGAAGTCCTTCAATGCATATGCATTTCCAATTCTGATCACCACAGCACACTGCAATTTTAAATGAGGCCAGTGACTGAGATCTTCCACAGCTTTTGTGTGTACTATCTTCATTTGCCTGAAGATTTTAGATAATCCTTGCATTATGTTCTGGGCAAGGTATATCAACGTTGAAATCATACAGTGCAGATTATTTTATTAGTTTAAAATATTGATATTTTATCAGCTTTGGACAAAGATACTATTCGATTAGAATGTTTGAAGATAATCAAGTTTAAATATGGTGCAAATAAGAAAAAAACCTTGCAATTACACAGTGATCTTCAAATATTCAGGACATTCCCACAGCACCAAGCTGCCAATGAATAACTTCTGACGTGCTGTCACTGTTGTTGCAACAAAAGCCAGTTGCCAGTTTCCACACACCAAGGTCTCACAAGGAACACATGAATAAAGGAATTGTTAATCAGTTTTGATGATAGCAGATGAACAAGAAATATTAATTAAGGCATGAGGAAAACACCCCTTCTTTGAGTGGTGCCTTCGCATCTTTGAAAAGTGGGCACAGCCTCAATTTAACATAACATCTGCAAGGTCATAGTTGAAACAAAGAAAGGAATCTTAAGAATGCTTAATAACTAAACGCCATAAAAGGCTTTGTCAGATAATTAGTGCAGTAGGCAGGTCATAAAAAAGAATTGTGCTGTTTGCTGTTTATTTTAATGATATTATAATACTTAACAACTTATTTACAGTGTTGCTATGAGTGAGAAAAGTGAGACTTTTCTCGATGATATGCTTATTAACAATCTTTAGGTCTTTGCACAATGCATTCTGTGAAGGTCACTGTCACCAATTACTGCTGTATTTGGGCTTTTGTCAACTATGATCTAAGTCCACCTTTAGTATCCAATAATTTGTTAAAATAGTGTGATTTAAGGATCATAATGCAGAACATTTCTTATTGCAATCACTGTTGTAGTTTGAATCTGTCACCACATATGTTCTCCTGTCTTTACAGAAGGTGTTTGAAAGACACTCTCGTGAGACGACCACAACTGTGAACCAACAAACTAATTATTTCACATAAAATACATGAATGCACAGAAAACAATTTCCACACTGCAATCTTTTAATTTACTGCTATCCAAGGATATTAAAAACACAAACTTACCCATGGAGTAGTAAATAGGTTATGTTCAAATTAGCAATAATAAGCTAATTAATACAGTTACAAGCAGTCAAGATTCAGTGAGCCATTTTGGTGTCTGAGGGAAAGACAGAAAAAGGAGAGAACTCTCTGACCACCTTTAGGTCTATCTAAATGCAGTCTAAGATGTTCTTTGGTCTTTATTCAGGCATATATTAAGTCGTTAGGCCCATCAGGAAACCCATTGGTTCCAAACCATATTTCCTTCCTTGAAATTAAGAGTAGAAAGATGGCCAAGTGTCCTCACAGGAAACCATGAACCATACCTGATCTATTGATGTTGCTTGCACCGAGGCGATGTACATCATTTATAACATTATTAATCTACAAAATATATTCAAGACATTCTCTTTTTTTTTCTTCCCCATAGCTAGTGATGTTTAAGGAAAACAAATCATTTGCTTATGTTTGTTCCTATTATTTCTATTTTTAATAGTCAGCCACAGGAATCTTGAATAGAGCTTTACGATAATTTATTCAAGTGAAATGCAGGGTGATATATTCTAGGGCAAAATAACTCTGAGGAGTACAGAAAACTCAGTATTGTTGTACAATTCTTTTGGCAACATGGATACTTTATTACTCAAACTCCAAACTTGCTTCACGCAAGCATAAAACAGATATCCATTCTCAGTGTTAGGCTAATGTTCAAGTTTTCTCCACTCAGTAAAGGATCGTTTAATCTGGTCTAGTTTTGCCCCATTCCTTATCAGTGTCTGTCTCTAAATCTCTTCTGAGTCTATGGTCTCTCATTGTTAACACTGCCTGTTATTTGCATTGATTCCTGATGACATTAACCCCTATGGCACACAGCGTTCATTCAATACATGATTCAGATGGAGAAAATTGCTCTTTTTTTTTTCTTTTTTAAAATTGCTCTTTATGTTGTTTAACTATTTAACCCGTTACAGATTAAATCATTCCAACAGTTTCCATGGTTAATTTTTCCAGAATAAGATCTGAATTAAGTAATCATGGGAGTGCCCATGATCAAACTTCCAATTGCCAATAGAGACCTTTGAGTGATCATTTAAGGACTACTTAAGGGTCTCAGGCCTCCACTGTTGGGATTAACCCAGGCTGTGGAAAGACCAATTGCAAATCAGCAAGAAAGACAGCTGCTACCATGCAAAAAGATTGTCATTTCAGGTTGTGATTTTCCATTGGGTGGTTTCATGTTTTAAGTGGGGACTAGAGGAGCAGTTGCACTCATAAAAGATGATCAATGCCTGACATAGGGACTAGACATCGGATCGGGATGCCCTGATCCTTGGTGTTTTTGATTCTCTCATCCTGTGATCTGAGAACCTATCCTCTGCACATGGGTTCATGGTTCCTCTGTGATCCAGGAGCCCCAGAGGGTGCTCTGCCAATAACAGCCAAGGCCTCCTCCATAGTGGTGATCTGCGCAAGACCTGCCAGCATCTGATAAGTTGTTAGTGCTCGCTAGTTAGGAGTCCCACCTCACGGGTCTAAATTCTGGAGGTGGGGGGAGCTGTCAATAACAGGTTGACTTGTGATTTGGCAAGTAGCCCTGAGATGAGGTAGCTTGGATTTCTCCCCGACTCGCTACCTAGCTAACAAGACAACCTGGCTAACAACAAAGCGCTGCTTCACCAAGATTCCACCCAATATTTCAGGTTAATGACATGTCATGGTTTCAAACCTCTCCACAGTTATTGCCTGTCTTGCAGTGTATTTCCAAAATTTCCTGTTTATATTTCTGGTTTCCAACAACCAGGGTATTCTTCTTTCGATGATCAACCAACACTGACTCAAAAAAAGAATGTCACCTCTATTAAATGTTCTAAAGATGTGACTTAACACATTTAACTCTTCTTCTCATTCTTTCAATGTGTGGTTAAGTTATCTTGGCAAGAGTTGTTTGTTAGATGTATAAAGGTAAGGGAAAGGCAGGAATGGACATTGGACAGCCAGAAAATGAGGCTGGAGAAGTGGTAATAGGGAACAAAGCAATAGTGGAGGAACAGATGAGGTACTATCCATCAGTTTGCACAGTAGAAGACACCAGCATTATACCAAAACTTCAAGAGAGTCAGGGGCAGAGGTGAGTGTAATGGTCATCACAAAGGGAAGCTGAAAGGTCAGAAAGTGGATAAATCACCTAGAGTAGATGGACTACACCCCAGGGCTCTGAAGGCGATAACTGAGGAGATTTTAGAGACATTGTGGCGATCTTTCAGGAATCACTGGAGTCAGGGAGGGTCAAGACGACTGGAATATTGTTAATATTACAGCCCTGTTTAAGAAGGGAGGGAGACAGGAGACAGGAAACTATAAGCTATGTCATTGATAAGATTTTTAGAGTCCATTATTAAGGATGAGATTGTGGAGTAATTGAAAATGCAATTAAAATAGGATTGAGTCAGTGTGGCTTCATCAAGGGGATTTCATATTTGACAAAGCTGTTAGAATTCTTTGAGTAGGTAATGCTCGAGCTAAACAAAGGAAAGTTGTTTGGATCTATTTGGATTTCTAGAAGGCCTTTTACACGAAACCACACTGGAGGTTGCTAAATAAGATAAGAGCCCGTGGTGTGATGGACAAAGTACAGGTATGGATAGAGGATTGGCTCATTGATTAAAGGCAGAGGGTGGAGATAAAGGCATCTTTTTCAGGATGTCAGCCAGTGACTGTCTGACATCAAGGAAACATTTGTGACATCACAGAGGCTTGGTGAAATGGAAGTCAATGGGGATTGTGAGGAATGCTTTCACTGGCTGCAGTCATACAGAGCAAAAAAACAATGAAGACTGTGCTTTGGAAGGCTACTTATCGTGTTCCAAGACATTGTTGTAAGAATTCCTTATAGCTAACAACCTTCAACTGCTTCATCAATGACCTCCCCTCCATAATAAGGTCAGAAGTGAGAGTATTCATGCATAATTATGCAGTATCCTTTTCTGGAGCAGTGGTAGTGTCCTCATCCCTGACCCGTAAAACCTAGGTTCAAGTCCAACTACTGTAGATGTATATAATAATATCTGTGAGCAGGTTGATTGGAAAATTGGTTAATTTTTTTAAAAGTTAAATTTTGCAGTGTTAAGTTTAATTAGATACTCTTCCACTGATGAAGCAGTCCAAATCCACATGCAGCAAAACCTGGACATTTTTTAGGCTTGGACTGATAGGTGACAATTACTTTTCTGCCACACAATGTTCAGGCAATGATCATTTTCAACAAAAACAAATCTCTCCTCCATCTTTTAACTTTCAATGACATTACAATAACTGAATCCTCTAGCCCCAACATTCAGAGAGTCACCATTGACCAGAAGCTGATTTAAACTAGCCAGATATTAGTGGCTGGGAATTCTTTGGCTAATAATATACCTCCTTACTCCCCAAAGTGTTTCCATCATCTATAAGGTACAAATCAAGAATGTAATTTAATATTCCTCACTAGCCTAGAATGAGTGCAGTTCCAAAATTACTCAAGGAACTCAACAATCGCCAAGACAACTGAACATGCTTTATTGGAATCCCATTCACCAACTTAAACAACCACTGACTTAAATCAGTAACATAAGCAAGCTATGGGGCAGTAGCAGCAATGCTCACAATCAACAAGATGCACTGCTACAACCAATGCTGCTTCAACAGCACCTTCCAAACCTACAATCTGTACAACCCAGAAAGACAATGATAGCAGGCATTGTAGGAACACCAGCAGCTACAAGTTCTTGTCCAGGTCATGCACCATCCTGACTTGGAAACATAAATATATTGCTGTTCCTTCAGTGTTGCTGGGTAAAAATGTTATAACATATCAATAGCAATTATGATACATCTACACCATAGATCACAGCAAATCCAGAAGGTAGTTCACCTCCACCTTTTCAAGGGCAGTTAGGATGGGCAAAAATACTAGATTTGGTGGGGATACCCATGTCCACAAATTAATAAAATTGAAGGAAGCTATTAGTTCAATTGAATCTATGCCAACTGTCCAGATAGTCTGAATCCGTGCACTCCATAATACTGAATTAATTAATTTTCATATTTTATAAGTCAATTCCCTATTGAAAATGTCTATATCAATATCCCTAGTAAGCAGTACATTCCAAATATTCACAGCTTGTTATATAAACATTTATCTCACTTTTTGTTCTTCTATCAATCATATTAAATCTAGCAACACACTCGTCAACCATTGGAAGCAGTTCCTCTTGTTCTATCTCTGTCCTTGACAATTTTAAGTCCCCTATCAAATGTCCTCTTCGAATTTCCTATGGAACACAATTCCCATTCTTCTACAATCTGTCCACATTGTGATAATTCCTCATCTCAGGAGCCAATCTTGTAAATCTATTCTCTATTCTCTGAAAGCCTTCATATACTTTTGTAAATGTGACTGAAAGAGTTGAACACAATACACCATCTAGGGCTGTACTTGGTTTAGCACTGCTTCTTAATTTTTGAATGTCAAAAACGTATACAGGAGGAGAGAAAGTCATGTTGGGTACCTTCACAAAATAACAGATATATCCCCTTTAAAAAGCTATTATGCCCCACTTTTTCATTCCAGGAGGGTGAGGGTGAGGCGGGGGATGATGGAGTCAAGCCCCCTTTCCCCAAGCTTATCTCTAAGTTAGCAATGGAACATAGATATAATGAATATTCAAGTTTCAAAGGCTTTGAGCACTAAAAAAGGTTAACCTGCTTTTTTTTAATCATCTCAGTGATGTGTGCCAGTTGCCCCGTTGTGATAATTATACGACCTTCAAACCATCATTCTCAGCCGACACCACATAACACCCCCATGTTTCCTACTATCCCATGGCCCTTCCATAATCCCTCATACCACCCATGCGTGCACATAGATTCATTCCTGTTCCCTTCCCCTCTGAACGTCATGTATCCTCCACATTTTACTCAGCTAATGCCCCATAAATATGCCACTAACCCAGTATCAGACCTCAACAGCCATGTTTTTGATGGATATAAAATAACTAAGCTGATAATAAGCGAATCAAGCTACCAATCAGTGTACCTGATAAAGGAAAAAAAGTGCATTCAAAGGAATCAAAATTTTGCATGAGGTCAATCTGTTCTAAAATGTTGCCAATATCTATTCACGGATGACATCAAAGGCAGATAATCCTTTAAAACTTATAAACGGTCAAACTACCTCGACAGCCCTTTGCTCAGTTAAGTGGTTCAGGAATCAGCCAAAATCTGTGGAAATCTGAGCTTATGTCTCTATCACAATGGTGTGTGCTTATACCAACTTGTTAGTTTTTGTCACAAAAATGTTTTGTATCTCTGTTTTGTTTGGATAAAGCTTCACATCAAATACAATTGTTTTACTTTGGAGGTTGGTCCCAAAATTGTGAAATATGGATGTGTTTTCTCTCTCTATACTTACACAATCTTAGAGTTATACAGCACTGAAACAGACCCTTCGGTCCAACCAGTCCATGACGAATATATTCCCAAACTAAACTAGTCCCACTACCTGCTCCTGGCCCATATCCCTCCAAACCTTTCCTTTTCATGCATCTATCCAAACACCTTTTACATGTTGTAATTGTACCTCCATCCACCACTTCCTCAGGAAATTCATTCCACACTCGAACCACCCTCTGTGTAAAAAAAAATTATCACTCTTGTCTTTTATAAATCTCTCTCCTCTCAACTTAAAAATGTTCCCCTTTAGTCTTGAAATCCCCCATACTAGGGAAAAGACAACTACCATTAACTTTATCTATACCTTCCATTATTTTATAAACTTCTATCAGGGGTCACCTCTCAACCTCCCACAACTGAGAGAAAGTGAGGACTGCAGATGCTGGAGAGTCAGAGTCGAAAGCTGTGGTGCTGGAAAAGCACAGCAGGTCAGGCAGCATCCTGATGAAGGGCTTATGCCTGGAACGTCGACTCACCTGCTCCTCAGATGCTGCCTGACTTGCTCTGCTGTTCCCGCGCCATACTTTTCGACTCCCAATCTCTCACGCTCCATTGAAAAAAGTCCCAAACTAGCCAGCTTTTCTTTATAACTCAAACCTTCCATGCCCTGCTAACTAAAACAGTGCCAAATAAGGTCTGCCATCAACTGACACAGTCAGACACATTTTAAAATGTCATTTAAAAATTATGTTTCAAAAAGTATTTATTGATATATTTCGGGATGATATTTGGAACAGTTTGGTTAATACAGCAAAAAATGATTTTGTTACAAAAGAATTAAGCATTTTAATTCACAGCGAAAATCTGCTGTGTGTAAATAACCCAAATTTAATTTGCTGAAAATAGTTGTAAATACATACAACACAATTTTCTTGTTGGGATCGGTTACAACCTTATTAATATTTGTAAAAATGTTGTTTAAAAGTTTCTTTACTGACGAGCCTATATCTTGTAAGAAGTTTTTACAGTTGATGCAGTAGGTCATAGAGACTTAAGTTATGTTGAACACAGTTTGTTCTGGTTATGCTGATATCAGGAGAATTATGCTCGAGGAAACAGTGAAATCAAACAAAATAATATTTTAAATGTCTGCAAATAAATTGCAGTGATCATAAAATAAAACATTATGATACAACAAATATCTGCTTTACTTCAGATGAGTTTATTTTTATTTTCAATAACATATCATTTGTGTAATATAGAGAGTTCACTGTCTTCCCAGAAGCACAAATTTATAAGCTAGTAAAGATCCATGGGTCAATAAAAGCAAAGGTTAAGAGACTTCTTTAGTGTGCAGAACAGTACTTCCTGAACTAGTTAAAGCTACTGTATCCTGTTATAGAATCATAGAATCCCTACAGTGCAGAAAGAGGCCATTTGGCCCATTGAGTTCACACTGACCCTCCAAACAGCATCCCACGTAACATCCTAACCTATCCCTGTAATCCCACATTTACCCTCGCTATTCTACCCAACCTACACATCCCTGGATGCTGTTGGGTAATTTTGCATAGTCAATCCACCTAACCTGCACATCTTTCAAACCAGAGCAACTGATGGAATCCCACACAGAAGTGGGAAGAACATGCAGGCTCCAACTGATAGTCACCCGAGGCTGGAATCGAGCCCTGGGTCCCTGGTGCTGTGAGGCTGCAGTGCTAACCACTGAGCCATCGTGCCACCCAAATCTATGCAAGGAAAAAGTTGGCAGCAGAAAGATGAAGGCTTCTGCTTGTTTCTTATTTAGAACCATCTTATCTCTTAGAATATTGTCTTGACTGCTGAATATAATGAATGTGAAATATTCGAGATCAAATGACAACTTACTCATGAATAGAATAATTGCTACTACCTTGGTACAACTTCATATTTTAGCATGCTGTCTGAGAATGCAGTAGAGACAGGTATTCTCACAAAATTTAATTTTAATAAAACTTGGCAAATGAATAGCTGCTGCAATTCTTAAGTGTTTTACCTTCCTGGGACCCTTATTAAAAATAATGGATTTTGAAATTTTTAAGTGAGAATTTTTCTAGTCCTTGTAGAATGAACTCCAGCTGTATAAGTCAATTAGTATCCAAAAGGATCAATTGACATCATAATATGATGGACTGTTGCTGGGAGCAACTAACTGTTTCTAGTTCAATTTCAGTTCAGTGAAAAGTCTTTGCAGCAAACAGTGATGTATATTACTCATAAGTATAGCCTGAGGCCTTAGAAGTACATCTTTCTTTGAAAAATGTTATCTTTTTATGATGACATGTCCCCTTTAGAAGATGCAACATAATGTTCCTTATGGGTAACTGTGAATCATGTGAAGCAGATATGACAGAGAACTTAGAGGGTAACAATCATTTAACAAGTTTCAAACTTGATAATGCAAGGAGTATTTAGTTATCTGAAATCATTCCTTGGTTGCAGAGAATGAATCTACAAGTTTCTGACTGAGAAATCCATGGCACAGGAAATACACTGCTCAAAATAAAAAGAATCTTTAGCCTAATCTTAAAATACAGACAGCAATGCCATGTAGAACAAGTTTACATCATTAAAACGCACATTTCTCACTCGAGAGCAGAAAAAGTATGTTTTCCTATTAAAATTCTACAGTATGTTGAGAAATCTAAACTCAATTAGAAGCTAAATATCAGTATGAAAGTAACTTTACTTAGCAACAAGAAGATTCTTAGCTTTCAGAAGAATGTTGACTGAGCCAAAAGAAAATTTTAAACCTCTGAGGATTATTATACATTGTGCATGGCAACTCTTTGTGACTAAGAGATCACAATTACCTTCACACATTTGGAGTAATTGTTTAATTGTCCACTAATAGCAGATTAAGTTTAAAAATCTGATCATCAAGCATTCTTGACACCACAACCACCAGGAGTTAATAGTAGACTCTTGATACACTTGCTTCTTCTGAGATGGTTGAACTAATACATAAACAACATTCAGCTTTATTGTCTATAATTAAAACAGATAATTTTATGTTGTTATCCAAAAGAGTATGTGTAAGAATGGAATGATAGTGAGTGACTCAATCTCATTTTTTATTTCAAAAGGAAAAGATTACATCTTTCAGAAGCATGATCATCTTGTCAATACAATTTGAAGTAACTAAAGATTTTCCAGCAAAATGATGCCCTCTGTAAATAGCATTCCAAAATCAAGGATCCACTAACATTTCGGTATACCAACAAAGAGCACCTTAATGTTTTGCCCTCACCTCACAGATTTCCTAACCAACCACAGTGTTAGCCATTTATAAAGTCAGAGATTTTGGAGAGTGGCAAATCTACTCTATTTGTTTGAAACATTTGTACACAGACTTTAATAACCAGAAAAAAAACAAGGGTAGCTTATTCATGAATTGAACTTCATACTTAGATTTTCAACCTACACATGCACTTGATATAAAATTTTCATTAATTGCAACAAGTTGGAATAATTACAAGATACAATCATACGAAAGATACTATATCGCATGCCTGTGGATTCCAAACGGTTTTCTGAATGATTTCGATGTTAACAAGCGTGTGGTGTCAGTCATGGTTCAACCTGGAGCACACTCCCTTCTGAGTCAAAGGTAGTAGGTCAAAGTTGCATGACAGGACTGTACACAAAAAGATCATAATTAATATCCTAGTGTAGTACTCAGAAAATGCTAAAACCCTGAAAGTCTCTTCTCCTTAATGAGATATTAAACCAATAACTAAGAAATAAAAGGTCCTCCAACTTGATTTCAAAGAAGAGCAGGGGAGTTTTCCTTGTCTGGCCAATATCTATTCCTTGATCCTTAGAAAATAGATTTGCTGGTCATGGCCATGTTATTGTCTATTGAATCATGCTGTGTGCAACATGGCTGCACTGTTTACTTTATTTCAATGACTACACTTTAAAATAACATAATGTTCAGTAAACTGTTTTCAGACATCCAGTGCATACCGAATCCCTGTTGTATGGTGGGAGACAGGGGAATGGAATTCCCACAGATATGGGCGGCACGGTGGCACAGTGGTTAGCACTGCTGCCTCACAGCGCCTGAGACCCGGGTTCAATTCCCGCCTCAGGTGACTGACTGTGTGGAGTTTGCACGTTCTCCCCGTGTCTGCGTGGGTTTCCTCCGGGTGCTCCGGTTTCCTCCCACAGTCCAAAAAAAGATGTGCAGGGTCAGGTGAATTGGCCATGCTAAATTGCCCGTAGTGTTAGGTAAGGGGTAAATGTAGGGATATGGGTGGGTTTCGCTTCGGCGGGTCGGTGTGGACTTGTTGGGCCGAAGGGCCTGTTTCTGCACTGTAATCTAATCTAATCTAATAACTAAAATGTAGATTCTGCTGTCATGTAACTCTCCGATCTACAGTGCAAGATGTCTAAGATGAAAAAGGAGTGGGATCTGGGGCACACCTCATAAGTGCATGTGTATGCAGGTACATGGGAAGCGAATCTACAGATATGAGGGATGCGTGTATAAATGCATCTTCCTTTTTATTTGAATGGAGTTGATATTGTATGAGGATTAAGTAAAATAGCTTTCTCTGTTGGTACTGCTGGTTTTAATACATCATGAGATTGTATTCATTGGGATTGTATTCATTAGAGTTTAGAAGGTTGAGTGGAGATCTAATAGAAACTTACAAGATAATGCATGGCTTAGAAAGGGTAGACGCTGAGAAATTGTTTACATCAGGCGGGGATACTTGGACTCATGGGCACAGCCTCAGAATTAGAGGGGGTCAATTTAAAATGGAAATGAGGAGACATTTCTTCTGCCACAGAATGGTGGGCCTGTGGAATTCATTGCCACGGAGCACAGTGGAGACTGGGACTTTAAATGTCTTCAAGGCAGAGATTGATAAATTCTTAATCTTGCAAGGAATTTAGTGATGGGGGAGAATGCGGGTAAGTGGCATTGAAATGCCCATCAGCCATGATTGAATGGCGGAGTGGACTCGATAGGCCGAATGGCCTTACTTCCGCTCCTATTTCTTCTGGTCTTATGAGGAGCTTCAGCTTGTTCTTAAAAAAAAACCTTAATGCAACACACCAATATTCTTTGATCTGCTCTGTCTCTTATTGGTAATGTAGAGGAGTTTTTTTTTGCTGCTTTCATATAATTAATGTCCATTAAGCATATTAATTAATTTTTTGGTACATTAGGTGCATAGTTACAGAGCGTTAACTGAGTCAACTGTGCTAAAGAACAATCTTTTATGAATTTGCTGCTAACAGCACATTATGTTGAAGGTTCATGAAAATGATCCTAGTGGAAAATTACAAGCTCAAATTCCAGTCTGTCCAGAGTTGCCGTAAGTGCATTATAATTGCCTTGATTCCACTTAGTTTTAAAAAGGGAGAAATGAATCAGTCACGCATTCATGTTTTGTTTGATGTCTGACTGATAATTCCCTATTGGAAATAAATAAGCATGGACATCTTGTGACACTACCACTGTTCAATCTTGTCAAGCCTCTCTCTACCCATGGCTTGCCCAATTACTGTCCAGATTCAGATATGAAGAATGAGATTCTAGAGAATTGTAGAGACTTGTGCAGTAAAATCCCTGCATGACCCATGGCTTGAAAGATAAGAATCAGTAAGGTTGTAAAGAGATTCCAAAATATTCAATGACTCAAGGCTATCAGGCTTCTGAAATCAACTCATAGTGGATTTTGGGTAAGTGGCTCTGGAGGTGGCCATATACAAGTAAATCATGGTTTAGACGTAACATTGGTCATTTGGGTTAATCTACAAATGTCATTAGATTAGATTAGATTACATTACAGTGTGGAAACAGGCCCTTCGGCCCAACAAGTCCACACCGACCCGCCGAAGCGCAACCCACCCATACCCCTACATTTACCCCTTACCTAACACTACGGGCAATTTAGCATGGCCAATTCACCTAACCTGCACATCTTTGGACTGTGGGAGGAAACCGGAGCACCCGGAGGAAACCCACGCAGACACGGGGAGAACGTGCAAACTCCATACAGTCAGTCGCCTGAGGCGGGAATTGAACCCGGGTCTCCGGCGCTGTGAGGCAGCAGTGCTAACCACTGTGCCACTGTGCCGCCCACTATTGTTGGCATCAATCTAAGGTGCTGTTAGTTAATTATTCTCTGTTCAACTTTAAGAAATAAAGTTGTTAATTTTTACTTTAAATAGTGACTTTTGGGATAGTCTTTGGCCTCTCGAATTTTCACAGATTATCGCACAGGGTAAATCGTTTCTATGTTGCTGGTTTAAATTAGCTGGAGGGGGGAGGTTACCCATGTCATAACACAGTAGATCGGGGCAGCCTCAGATACCAGCCCAGACCCAGTTCAGATTAGTCCAACTCAGCATCTTTTCTTCAAAAGGAATGAGTTGAATTTTGGGCAGGCTACCATCCACCTTGACTCCTTCTGCCCTCTTGTGGGCTGTTTCCCACTTGAAATGAGTGAAAGGCAGTATTAAGAGAGATGAAAGTGGGAGCTATCACGATTGGTGTAGGTGGAAGGTGTCTTGAATGAGTGAGTAGACAGCACCGAGGGGATTCGGTGTTCGTGTTGTCAAGGTTTGAGGTGGATGATAGTGAGTAAGGGAAGATGTTGCAGGCAATAGCGAGAGTGGGAGAGCATGAGTCTTAGTGGGAGGTGAATATTGCAGCAGAAATAGATTGAGAGTGAAGTATTAGGGTGAATATAAAGTTAAAAATCACACAACACCAGGTTATACTCCAACAGGTTTATTTGGAAGATAGTGGCACTTACACTGGTGGAGTGTAAAACTAAAGAAACTGCTAATGCTGTCAATCAGAAAGAAAAACAGAAATTGCTGGAAAAGCTCAGTAGATCTGGCAGCATCTATGGAGAGAAATCAGAGTTAACGTTTTTGGTCGAGTGACCTTCAGGAGAGTTTATGGATTACAACTGAGCAGTAACGAGCAGCAGTCATATGTTCTACAGAATGCAAGGCAAATAATCTACGTTTTGTATAGCTTTAAGTCTCAAATCACTCAACGAAACCACCATTAAAAAAGGCTTCCAAAACCACCAGCTTGATATTCCTGATGACAAATTGAGAATCCATTTAATTTGGAAAGCTGATTAATCTACTTTCTGTATTTTAGTTTAGAATCACACAACACCAGGTTATAGTCCAACAGGTTTATGTGGACGTACTAGCTTTCAGAGCGCTCTCCTTCATTAGATAACTGGTGATTAGTTACCTGATGAAGGAAAAGTGCTCTGAAAGCTAGTACTTCCACATAAACCTGTTGGAATATAACCTGGTGTTATGTGATTTTTAACTTGTCCACCCCCTCCAACACCGGTACCTCCACTTTCTGTATCCCACACACTAATGTTTTCTCTAAGATTTTTGTTAATATTTAGAATCATTTAATTGAATTTCAGAACTGGGAAGAAGAGCACTCAATTGGAAATTTTCATGCAAAATAGTTTTTATTTGGGGTTAGTGTGTGAAGTAGTTTTGAAAGTTTTACTAAAGAAAAGTAACAATTTATTATCTCACTGTCTACAGGAAGTGCAGGGGTCCCTGTGACCTTCAATGAAAATGGTGATGCTCCTGGACATTATGACATTTATCAATACCAAGTTAAGAACAATGCTACACGTGCATACTCAGTCATTGGAGAATGGGCGAACAAACTTCGTTTAAATGTAAGCATTATACCTTCCATCTTTCTTCAAAAAATACAGTTCTGAAGCGAAATGTGTCATAAAAGAGGTTACCATGGGATATTACTGTGATTTTTATCACTAAAGAAAATAGGAATTAGTGTTTCATTTGTGTTTTTGTCTTTTCTTTGGTAGTCATGGTCACTTGAACTTCAATTTAATGATGTTTAGGTTCAGGAGTCACAGTCAAAGTGGAGTTAAACTAAAAAATATTCAATAAGCTACATTAAAATAACTTATTAGGAAACAACAGGTTGAGAATCATGCATATCCTGAATAGATCAGACAAGTATATGATCTGTGGTATGTAAGTCTGGCTTAGCACTCCCATTAGATAAAGGGACAGATGAAGACAATTTTTCCAGCTGGAGTTTGCAGTTTCTTATTCAATCTATTCAAAACTTCCTCATTTGATCTCTTTCTTCTTGAGCTATTCATTATGCAAAGGAATCCACCCCTTCATCCTTCCTCATTCTGAAGAAGACAGTATAGAACTTTAGAAGAAACTCAACCCTGTCTGAAGTGATCTTTTTCCCTCTTAAGTTTGATTTTTAAAAGGATGATTGGTTTACATATGGGTCACAAGATCCAACCTCATCAGGAATGTCTGTACTTTAGGCTTGTCCTTCGCACTGAAATCAGGCTTGTCTTATGTTTTTTTTTCAGCTAGCAACCTGTTGCGGCAATTTTTTTCATGAGGTTTCTGTAGTAAACAATACAGTTTTGAAGATCTTATAAGGCTATTATACAGCAATTCCTTAGAATACATTGTATGCAAAGTGGTTTTGGTAGAAGTGATAAAAAATTACAATTTACATAAAACTTACAAAGAAAAAAATCTTTGCCATGTAACAATGATTGTTCTAAATGCCAGAATAGATTCAGCCAGACTATGGACAGAAGCAAGTAAAACAAACAGTAAAATAAAAGGCATTTGTCTTTGAGGTCTGAATTTAAAAAGAATAAAAAGGTTCTTTGAACCACTGAAAGAGACCTCTTCAAAATCGTTTGAAAGAAAAGTTGACAGAATCTGCAACTCAAAAGCATTGTGTTAATAGAAAGCACTCTACTACAAAACATAAGTTATTAACTTATGTATCTGCCATTTTTTTTCAAGAAGGTTTATGGTTTCAGTAACTCAGCACACAAGGATAAAGAAACGTAAGAGCAGTTCAAAGAAAATATAGGAGAAATCCAAATAATTATTTCAAATAAATTTTGGAAATGAAGGAATTCAGTTTTGGCTGTGCTATGCATGAATAATGACATTAGTAGGTAAACATAAAATACCTAAGATGTAGCCATTTTAGGAATATTTAGGAATATTCTGTGCAATTATTGCTTCTACTGTGACTTCAATCATGCTGATTTGGACATTTGCCTGCGTCTGAAATTAATTTTTAGCACATAATTTTTATGGATATTAAATTTAGCATTTGACATTTAGATCATTCAATCCCCCACTATCAATATACTGGGAGTCATGACTGACCAGAAACTTAACTGAGCCAGTCACATAAATACTGTGAATATAAGAGTATTCTGCAATAAATGACTCATCTCCTCACTCCAAAATTCATTCCACTATTGTAAATCAGGAGTCTGATGAAACATTTGCCTGGAGGAATGTAGCTGTAACAACACTCAAAATGCTCCATGTTACTCAAAACCTAACCTTTCTACTTGATTGGCAAACCTTATACCATTTTAAACATTTACTCCTCTATCACAGGTGCATAGTGATAGTTGTGTGGACCATTGACGAGATGCAATGTACAAAGCACAAGCTTTCTGTGATAAAACCTTCCAAATTTCAAGAAGAAATTGTATTTGGTACTTGGGGCTAAAGGAGGTCAAAGGTTATATGGGAAAGCAGGATAGGCTGTTGAGTTGGATGATCAGCCGTGATCATATTGAATGGAGGAGCAGGCTTGAAGAGCAAAATGGCCTACTTGCTCTCCTGTTTCCTATGTTTCTATGTGAACCCATGACCTCTGGAAGGACCAGAACAGCTAGTGCATCAGTGCACCACAACCTCTAGGGTCCCACTAAGGTAGGTAGGTGAACTTGCAGCATGGGTTGGTACCTGGGACTTCGATGTTGTGGCTATTACGGACACATGGGTAGAACAAGGACAGGATTGGCTGTTGCAGGTCCCAGGGTTTAAATGTTTTAGTAGGGTCAGAGGTGGGGGTAAAAGAGGGGGAGGTGTGGCATTGCTTGTCAAAGATAGTATTACAGCTGTGGAAAGGACGATGGATGAAGACTCGCCACCTGAGGTAGTTTGGGCTGAGGTTAGGAATAGGAAAGGTGAGCTCACCCAGTTAGGAGTTTTTTACAGGCCTCCTAATAGTCCAAGAA
>NC_057735.1:29948074-30004786 GCF_004010195.1 Chiloscyllium plagiosum
CAGCTATTATGAGGGGGCATAGCTTTAAATTAAGGGGGGGGGGGTAGGTATAGGACAGATGGTACGGGTATGTTCTTTACTCAGCGAGTCGTGAGTTCGTGGAATGCCCTGCCAGTAGCAGTGGTGGACTCTCCCTCATTATGGGCATTTAAGCGGGCATTGGATAGGCATATGGAGGATAGTGGGCTAGTGTAGGTTAGGTGGGCTTGGATCGGCCCAACATCGAGCGCCGAAGGGCCTGTACTGCGCTGTATTCTTCTATGTTCTATGTTCTAAGTAATTCATCATCCTGAGTTGGAACCCTCTTCACTGGATAAAAATCTTTGAACTCCCTACCTATCAAGACCTTGGGTCTACTTTTGCTCCATTGGCTGTAGTAGTTTAAAATCAACACATTCTGAAATGGAATAAGGGCTGGGTCATAAACCGAAGGGCCTGTACTGCGCTGTATTCTTCTATGTTCTATGTTCTAAGTAATTCATCATCCTGAGTTGGAACCCTCTTCACTGGATAAAAATCTTTGAACTCCCTACCTATCAAGACCTTGGGTCTACTTTTGCTCCATTGGCTGTAGTAGTTTAAAATCAACACATTCTGAAATGGAATAAGGGCTGGGTCATAAATTCTGGCCTTTCTAACAAGAGCCACACTACAGGAAAGAATAAAAATGTTTTCACAATTTCATGCTCATCATGAATTTAATGCTGGGTCTCTACTCAAGTAGTAGCGACGTAACAATGCTTGTGGCAGAGCTTTTCAACAGCAACTTCCTGATTTCAGTTTTGAATTGAGCATGTGTAAATGCTGATAGTTACTGCTCAATTTAACCTTCAAAAAAGGTGATTGCTGGTAGCCTCACCACCATTTCCAACACTTAATCTGGACCATTATGTACAATCCCAAACATTTAATATAAGTGCAGGAAGCTGACCTACTTGTGACCTTTAAGAGATCAGGAGTCATTCCGTTTGCTTGCTGTATGGCACTATTATGTCCAAAATCTGAAGTTGCTATACAGCTTAGCAAGGTTATATTTACAGTGTTATCAGTTGCTGACAAGCTAAATGTGCAGAGATGGAGAGACTTAGTCCTTTGGGTCAAATCTTTTGGTGTCAGTTATTTGATTTTTTAACTGTGTTCTCTGCTTTCTCATTGAATACCTGCTGTGGGCCATTACCTATGGCCTTCATCATCTTCCTTCAGTCATCATCTTCGCATCCTGACATAGCTAACCTGCAGGTATTCATTTTTCAGTACCACTGATACTTAAGCCCCATACTGTGCTTGTACCTGAAACTCTATTAACTTTACAATTTCAACTTCTGAAACAATTTTGTGTTTGCTAGCTTTACAGGGTGACATTTCAGTTCTTTGTTTTGAATTGACCACCCAATTACTTGGATGATTACTGGTTTTTTTTGGACATTGGGGGACAGAAAACATGACAGTCTATATCTTAAGTCTCATGGAGACAAAACTTTCTTTTAGTAAAGATTGTAATGTCCAAGAAAGCAGAGACTAACTCAGCCATACAGGTCTGTTCCAATATGCCTGTTTGGATAGACAGATAGGAACTACTGTAAGATTCAAATATTATTCATTTTCTTGGGAGACAGTGCTTCCTAGCCAGTTAACATGTTTAGTAATCTAATAGTTGCAAGTCCATAATTTTGATTTTGACAACTCAGCAACTGTTATGTTTATCTCTTGGCTAAGTTGCCAGTAAAGTTATCTTATGCATCCTAGCTGGTGCTGGACAGGTTTTTATCACTCTAGAGGATATATCCTTGATCATTTTCTATTTATCAAATACATGCTCTTGTCTACCACTTATATGCCTATTCTACTCAACCACTCTTCATCACTACTCCTTTTAGCTCTTCCACACTCTAACTGTTCTGTCATAGTGTTTATCCCTAAATGCAGTGGACAGAAGTTTTCTTCATCTTCTCAATAACAACATGTGCTTGTATTGGTATCACATCTCAGCTCTTGCTCGAACTCTCAGTAATGCCTTTGGAATAGTCCTGTGGTAACAGTGATCTCCTAGCAGGCCTTGCATCTTCCAATCTCAACAGCAGAGACCCAAATTCCCACCAAATCCCTTTCTTCTACCAGCCCTGTGCTGACCAACTGATCTGAACTTCAGGTCAGGAAGTGCCTTAATTTTAGAATTTCAATTCATGTTTTCAAATCCTTTCATGGTCATGCCACTCCCTATCACTATAACTGCCTTCAGCCCTTCTGTTCTTCAATTTTGATGTCATATAAATCCCTAATTTGAACTACTCATCCATTAGTGGGTGTACTGTCATCTACCTCGGCCCTTTTCAGATCTCTATTTCCCTCAAACCTCTTTTATCAATGTTTGATAATCTATTCTAATATTTCCTCCTGTTGTGGATTTGTGTTTACTTACAAAGATTTAGCAATGTAATACTGGTAATCAAGTATAGTTCCTTTTAGTTTAAGAACTGGTATGAGGCTGCTCAGCTGGCAAATGTTTGAGAAACTCGATAACTATCGTTGCAGAGAAGCACCTCAATAATCCTTAACTATAATCAAAAGCTGCAAGTTTGATTTAAAAAGGGCTACTGGTCACATGTTCTACATCCTAAGTACTTGTTCATTAGCATGTCCCCTTTTAAAGTTATGTCACAGCAAAACCCTCTCACTGAAGAGCTATAGAAGATTTTACTAAATACAGGTAATGTATAAATATACATTGCTATTGTTATCCCCAGTTTTAATTGCTTCATCATTAGCAGTGGTATCTGTGCGAGTGGGTGGATTTTAAATCTGTTAAAGTCAAACCTATGGTGTCTATTTGTACGTGAGATTGTTCCACCTTTATTTTTGAGAATTTGAATTTACCAGAATTTGTGTATTAATCCCATCTCCGTTTCTAGTATTGAAATGGTATGGTTCAATGGCAGTATAGTAGGTTCAAAGCAAGAATAATGTTTACATGCATTTCAATGGTTGATAAATTAGAAAAGTGTAAAATATGTTAATAAAAATATCAGCCCCACAGCAGTAAATGTTGTTACTTTTACTTACTTTAACAGCAGATGGGTTGGAAAATAACTTCATAATTAAATAAATGAGTTGTATCTGAAGGTATATTAACCAAGCTCTTCATTTTTTTCTGTCATGACTGAATATCAATGAAATGATAACCACAATGGCTGCTATTTATTTAAACAAATGACTATTTTACCATACTTCAGTCAGTAATGTTGAAAGTGTAGTTTTATCTCTGTTCTTTAGTTTAATATTCCACTGGTTGCTCACACTCATAACTGCAGTTTGGCAAGATTGAACATATCGTTAAATAATGTCTAGTTTCAGCAGCTTTGAGCTTTTCACAACATTATTTAATTTCTAAACAGCTTTTTTTTTTATCTTTAAAAGCATTCCTCAACTGGCAGTGTTTTCCCAGTTTTTGAGAAAGTTTATAGCTCAGGTTGAGGTTCTGTCTGTAAATTTGCTCGCTGAGCTGGAAGGTTCATTTTCAGACCTTTCGTCACCATACTAGATAACATTATCAGTGAGCCTCCAGTGAAGCACCGGTGTTATGTCCTGCTTTCTATTTGTGTGTCCCGGTTTCTTAGGGCAGATGATATCATTTCCAGTTCTTTTTCTCAGAGGATGGTAGATGGGGTCCAAAACAATGTGTTGATGGAGTTCTGGTTAGAATGCCATGCTTCTAAGAAGTTTCAAGCATATCTCTGTTTAGGTTGTCCTGGATGGATGTGTTGTCCCAGTCAAAATAGTGTCCTTCTCATCTGTATGTAAGGATACTAATGATAATGGATCATGGTTTTTTTTTGTGGCTAGTTGGTGTTCATGTATCCTGGTGGCTAGTTTTCTGCCTGTTTGTATGATGTTGTGTTTGTTACAGTTCTTACATGGTATTTTGTAAATGACATTAGTTTTGCTGGTCATTTGTATGGGGTCTTTTAGGATCATTTAAATTAACCTAAACAGCGACTAATGAACCTAGAAGACCCTATACCAACAATCAGCAGAACAAATGTCATTTACAAAATATCCTGCAAGGACTCTAAGAAACACTACATGGAACAGACAGACAGAAACTAGCCACCAGAACACACGAACACCAACTAGCCACCAAAAAACATGACCCGCTATCACTTGTATCCATACATACCGATGAAGGAGGTGACCACTTTGACTGGGACAACACATCCATCCTAGGACAAGTAAACAGAGACACACGCGAGAATTTCTAGAAGCATGGCATTCTAACCAGAACCCCATCAATAAAAACATTGATTTGGAGCCCATTTATCATCCTCTGAGAAAAAGAACCAGAAATGATATCACCCACCCTTAGAAACTAAAACACATAAATAGAAAGCGGGTCACAACACCAGCGCTTCACTGGAAGCTGGCTGATGATGTTACCTAGTATGGTGACAAAACGTCTGAAACTACCTTCCAGCTCAGTGAGCAAACTTACACCCAGTGTTTTTCCCAGTCTTCAGAATCTTAGAGTGATACAGCATGAAAGTGTCATTCGGCCATTTGAGTCATGTTGAAAAACCTACCCAATTTGTCCATTTCCCTGCTCTTCCATGATAGACTTGATCATGTTTTATTTATTTCTCCAATTATTAGTGGCCGTTATTGTTAGCTGTTTTAGAAAAATACTGTCACCTTCTAAATTGATTCAAAAAAGAGACCTTATCTAGTGCAAGCTTAAGCATAGATCACAAAAAAACGTTTATCATTTATAGGATATAAGAAAAAAATTGATTTTGGAGACTGATTGGATTTTTATTTGAAAGTGTCTTAGCTAATCTGTACCACCATCTTTAAGTCATTTCCTCAATCAGACCTGCCATACCCTTAATCATGGCATGTTGATGTGGTCTCCTTCGAGATAAATAATGATAAGTACCTTAAGATCTTGCAGGGGCTCACTTGTCAGGGGGTCACTACAATGTAGTTATATGATTTTACTCGCCAGAAGTGATTCAAGTAGCTGCTTGACAACAAAAGACTTCAGTAATCCAAATTTTATAATTTAGGAGTAATTAATTTGAAGAATACGCAAGGGACTACATTACATTGGAGCTTCCATGTTAACTGCAATTTGAAGGGGTGTATTGCTCTGCATAGATTTCAAGTATGAATGATTTATTTTCAACATGAGCATTAAAACAGATTTGCTAGAAAAATAAGAAGTGAATTTGGATCATTTGTTGAACGACCGGTTAGTTTCAACATCAGCAACATTTGGGCCCTTGGAAACAGTAAAATATTCACAACACAGTTATGATTTCAAATTTGATCCCATGCCATTTCCGAGATATCAGAACAGATGACTAAAAGTTTGCTTATTAAGGAAAATGTTAAGGATGAAGAGTAGGAAGGAAATTAGGAAGAGAATTCCAAAGCTTGTGATTGAACTGAACTGGAAAATGATGAGCTGGTTTAATCTTGAAGCATTCCTTGGTGACTCTGCTTATACTTATAGAATCTTTGGATTCTTTTGGCCAACTGAAGTAAGTTTGTCAGCTCATCTAGTTTCTTGTAAGTTAAATTACATGGTAAACTAATGCCAAAACTAAATGAAATGTTTGTATATTCGCTAATTAAAATATTTTTATATGCAAACTATGCAAATATTTAACAGACACAAACTCCTCTTTTCTATTTTAGTAATATATTTCAGTATTTTGGACATAAGCACTTCATCAGGAATGAGGCCTCATTCCTGATGAAGGGCTTATACCCAAAATGTTGATTCTCCTGCTCCCCGAATGCTGCCTGACCTGCTGCTTTTCCAGCACCACACTCATGACAGTAATGATACTTGCTCATTAAAATGTTGAAAAAAAAGAGTAATAGGAGTATATTTGGTTAAAGTACAATAAGCAAAGGGCATGTGGCAAAAAGATTATAATCCTTTGTTTTATTTAACAGATCAAAATACCATTTAAATACTCAAAGTAATGGAAAATGACATAATGAGAATACTTGTAATAGGACCCATCATTAGTTTTACATTTTGTAAAGTTGCCATAATCCCAAAGAGAAACAATGGGTAGTGAGTTTAATCCAAGAGTCACCATGCATTTGGCGAACAGCAAGTTGAGAAGGCTGGACCTTCATAATAATATTAGCCAGTGTAAACCAGTCTTTCAACAATTGGAGTGAGCCAACATTGGCTGGATGGCTTGTTTGTAATGCAAGGTGATGCCAACAGAGTGGGTTCAATTTCCACACCGCTGAGGTCACCATGAAGTCCCCATGTTCTCAACCTCACCCTTTGCCTAAGGCATGGTGACCCTTGGGTTAAAATCACCACCAGTCATCTCTGTCAGAGGGGAGCCCTATGGCCCCCTAGGACTCCAGCAACTTCACCTGAGATTTTGGTAACTATCCTCTAAAATGTCTATTGCACTCGGTCATCTTTTTTCCTGTATATTTTATATACCCAGCAGACAATTAAGGTATTGACTGACTGCATATGCACCACATCAACTGTGCTCCGGTCATCAATCAGACCTGCCATATCCTTAGTCATGGCATGCTGATGTGGTCTCCTTTGAGATAAATAACGGTAGGTACCTTAAGATCTTGCGGGGGCTCACTTGTAAGGGGGTCACTACGATGTAGTTATATGATGTTACTCGCCAGAAGTGATTCAAGTAGCTGCTTGACAACAAAAGATTTCAGTGATTCAAATTTTTAAATTTAGGAGTAAGTAATTTGAAAAATACACAAAGTGCTAGATTACATTGGAGCTTCCATGTTAACTGCATCTTGAAGTCTATGCTCTGCATAGACTTCAAATATGAATGGTTTATTTTCAACATGTTAGATTACTGTAATAATGATCATGAAAATGGATTTCCTAGAAAAATGCGAATTTGGATCATTTGTTGAATGACCAGTTAGTTTCAACATCAACAACAACACTTGGGCTCTTGGATACAGTAAAATATTCACAACACAATTATGATTTTGAATTTGATCCTATGCCATTTCCGAGATATCAGAACAGATGACTAAAAGTTTTCTTATTAAGGAAAATGTTAAGGATGAAGAGTTGGAGGGAAATTAGAAAGAGAATTCCAAAGCTTGTGATTGAACTGAACTGGAAAATGATGAGTATTCCATACGCAATGCTATTTTCCAGTGTTCCTTCAAAATGCACCAAGGCAGCAAAATGGCACATTGGTATGGTACATTGCAACTGTAATGCTATTTGTGAAATGGTAAATGTTGTTTCACAATCAGCATATGCTGAAAACACAATTTTAATAGCCCATTACTCCAGAAATAGAAAGTTCATACCTGTTGATAAGTTGATCAAGAATGCTACTCAAGGCAGGATGCATTTTTCTAATAAGTACATTTTAAATACATTCGAGTTTTCTCTGAAGACAGGAGTCCCTGTGCATTGTTAGACACCAGCTCTGCAACTGAACAGAATAAAAACCAAAAGAACTGTGGATTCTGTAAATCAGAAACAAAAGCAGAAATTGCTGGAAAAGCTCAACAGGTCTGGCAGCATCTGTGCAGAGAAATCAAAGTTAACTTTTTGGGTTGAGTGACCCTTCCTTTGTACAGAATACATTGATTACAGAAAGAAATTAAATTAAGTGTACACCATCACAGAGTGCTTGCCAAGTGCCCTATCATGTCCATGCTGGTTCTCTGGAAGTACAACTCACCTAGTCCCTCCTACCTTCCTGGCACACTTAACTTGGCAAATAATTTCACTTCTGATATTTAATTCCCTTTGAAGGCCTCGATTGATCAGCCACACAGTCTCTAACAGATCACTCCAGATCTTAAATACTCTGCATACAGAATGCTTTTCATCATTTTGCTACTGCTCCTTTTGCTCGTCAGTTTAAAGTGGAGGCCTCCAGCATTCAATCCTTCCACTAGCAGGAACAGTTTGACCCTATTTCTGTTTAGAGACCTCATAATTTTACAAACCTCTATAAAGTTCTCTCTAAATGTTTTCTACAAACATATTGCCCTAGTTTCTGTCATCTATCTACGTGGCTGATGTTCTTCATCCATGAAACTATTCTGCTCAATATTTTCCCTTCTCTACCTTCACATTCTCGTTAAGGTGTGATGTTCAGCCTTGGGTACAATACTGCAGTTGATGCTGAACCAATGCTCCACACAGGTTCTGAACTTTTCCACTCAAATGCCTCTCACCCAAAATAAGTTCCTGCCAGAAAGGTCCAGGGTGGACCTTGCCACTCCTTTACTAACTAAGCACCAAAAATGGCCAACTAAGGACCATTTAAAAGTCTCAACTTGTCACCACAGCAATTACCCCCACTGCAAAGTTGGCATGTTGTCATCAGGCCTGACCAGCCAGGTAAATCTGTACAGTCAGTTTGTCAGCTGGGGTGGGGGTGGGGGTGGGTCCCTCAGTCAAAGGCAATCATAAAGTTCAATGTATTGCATGTAAGGCAGGGGGTTTTATGTTGAGAACTACAGTCTACCCCTCCTTTAAACAACCTTCTTCCATGACCCCAGAACTCCGTTTCCCATCATTCTGCTGTGATCTTGGGGGCCCTCCCAGCAGCTGCTATTGGGCTGCTCAATGACACTGCCAAGTACAAGAACTGTTGGCCTCTGATTGGCTAGCAATTCTCTCTGGGTGGGATCTCTGCCCAGCCGCAGAGTCCTATATCTAAGCCTCACTCACTTTCCAATTAACATTAGATTCAGTACATCTGAGCAGCTCTTCAATTGGCCTTTTCAATAAGATTGTGTCCAATGAGTAATCATGTATATTTCAACTAAGAATCCTCCTCCAGACAACGTGTCAGCTGTAGACATCCTTCTGCTTTTATCAGGCAATGCCATTGGGTTCTTATTAATGTGATACAACCCAATTAATATTGATGCCTGAATTTCACATCAAAGTTCAGTGACTGCTTCATCCACAGCCAAAACTCTCAGTTTTAGAATGAGGAATCAACAGAAATAACCATCTTGCCTGTTTGGATGCGTAGTGGAGTTTATGAAAACATCACATGATTAATTTGAAAATAAAGGGTTTCTCCAGAGATTTCAATGATCCTGTCTTAGAGTGTTGGCAGGAGATCAAGAGAAATCTGGGAAATGTAAGGCCATGAGGATAAGCTTACAGCCCTGTGTGCCAGGAGTCCAGATGCTCAATCAGTGCAGAGGCAGTGCCGAATAGTGAGAAGAGGTGTTGCACAAAATTCCTCCTGGGCTGGAATTCAGTGTTTCCCTCTATTTAGCCAGCTGATATCCTTATATTTTAGTCTCATTAATGCCCTAAACCCGACGCAGTGAAAATGTTTAACTTAGCACCTCACATGTCTAGCTTGTTGATATGTATAGAGGGGTTAGATTATATGGTGAGTGCCTGTTCCCCTCTCAGTAGACTAAATATCAGGGAAGAAGCTGACTCTGTTTATCCAGCTTGCCCGTCTATAATTATCCAGGTGATGTCCCCTACTGAGCATGAGACAGGACTTCTGCCCATCTCCAGGGAGATGTCACCTCAGAGAACTGCCAGCGAATCAGGCTGTGACAGTTGTACACCGGCGGTGGAGCACAGGAAGAGTGGCCATTACTATTAGGAACATAGAAGCAGGAGTAGAAGCCATTTGGCTTCTACCGTTAGACTAAATCATAGCTGATAATCTACTGAACATCATTTTCCCACATTCTCCAAATATCGTTTTATGTCATTATTATTGAGAAATCTATCAATATCTGTCTTGAGTTTATTCAACAACTGAGCTTCCACAGCCATTTGGGTTAGAGAATTCCAAAGATTTAGCACCCTCTGAGTTTCTCTTTCTCTCAGTCCTAAGTCGCTTCCCTCTTATTCTGGGACTGTGTTCTTCATTCTAGACCTGCCAGCCAGAGGAAAACATCCTTCTTGCATTTATTCTACCTACTTTTTAAAAAAATGTGTAAGTTTCGATGAAATTCTCTAAACTCAAGAGAATACAAAGTTTGGGAGAAGATTTGTAGCTCGGGTGCTCGTTGTTGTGGTTCTGTTCGCCGAGCTGGGAATTTGTATTGCAGACATTTCGTCCCCTGTATAGGTGACATCCTCAGTGCTTGGGAGCCTCCTGTGAAGCGCTTCTGTGATGTTTCCTCCGGCATTTATAGTGATTTGTACCTGCCACTTTCGGTTGTCAGTTCCAGCTGTCCGCTGCAGTGGCCGGTATGTTGGGTCCAGATCGATGTGCTTATTGATTGAATCTGTGGATGAGTGCCATGCCTCTAGGAATTCCCTGGCTGTTCTCTGTTTGGCTTGTCCTATAATAGTAGTGTTGTCCCAGTCGAACTCATGTTGCTTGTCATCTGAGTGTGTGGCTACAGAAATGTTTTTGATGTATGGTAGTGTGGCTAATGCTTTGGGTTGTGGCATGTCCTCATTCTGTTGTCTTTCCCTTAGGCATCTGTTGATGAAATTGCGGGGGTATCTGGTTTTGGCGAATACATTGTATAGGTGTTCTTCTTCCTATCTTTGCAATTCTGGTGTACTGCAGTGTGTTGTGGCTCTTTTGAATAGTGTCTTGATGCAACTTCTTTTGTGTGTGTTGGGGTGGTTGCTTTTGTAGTTTAGGACTTGGTCTGTGTGTGTGGCTTTCCTGTATACCTTTGTGGTAAATTCTCCGTTCGGTGTTCTCTATACCATGCAACACAAATTCCCAGCTCGGCGAACAGAACCACAACATCAAGAGAATACAGGCCAAATCTGCTCAGTTTCTCCTCATAGGCTATCTCAAGAATTAGTTCTGTGAATCCCCGCTGCACTCCATTAAAGAAACTATGTACTTGCTTGGGTCAAGGGACCAAGCCTGCACATTATACTCCATGTAGAGTTGAACTAAGATTATATAAAATTGAAGTAAGATATATTTCTGTACTCAACTTCTCTTGTGAAGGATAACTTGCCATTTGCCTTCCTAATTGACTGCTAAACCTGCATGTGAGCTTACAGTGACTAATGATAAAAAATACTTGGCCTCTTTTGGCATCGACACTTTCCAATCTCACCATTTAAGAAATAGTCTTATCAAAATGGAGAACGTTATACTTATTTACATCATTATTCCATCTGCCATTTTCTTTCCCACCCACTCAATCTATCCAAATCCCCATGTAACCTCATGCATCCTCCTCACACATTTCCACTCGGCATTGTGTCATCTGCAAATTTGAAACTATTACATTTTGTCCAACATCAAATTAATTGATATAGATTGTAAACAGCTGGGGGCCGAAGCATTATTTAATGGTACATGTCTGTAATTCTTCATTTTTTAAAAATTTCTCTCCTCTCTTAAATAGTGTGGTTCCATTTGCAAATTTTCAATCTACAGATAACTTTCCAGAAACTATAGAAATTTGTAAGATGATCACCAATGCATCCATTGTATCTATAGCCACCTCTTGCAATACATTGGGATGTAGATCATGGAGTTCTGAGGATTTGTTTCCAGTGTGAACACAATAGGCCAAATGATCTCCTTCTGCACCATAATATTTCTGTAATTCTATTACCTTTCAATCCCCTTAAGTCATTCCTAATAGTCAGTTGGATTGCAATCATACCTTAGAAGTTTCTTGTATCTTCCTCTGTGAAGACAGATGCAAATTAATAATTCAGCTTCTCTGCCATTTCCCTATTTCCCATCGTAAATCCTCTGTTTTTTTCTTTGTAAGGACCCACATTTGTTCTACAGAAGCATTTACAGACAATTTTTTTATTTCTTACTAGATTACATTTGTAGTCTTTTCTCTCTTTCTTTACCCATTTCTTGGTCTTCCAATGTTCAATTTTAAAATTCTCCAAATTCTCTGGTTTACTTTTTGTTAGAACTTTAGAGGCCTTCTAATTTGATCCAATATGATCTTTAATTTCATTCACCAGCCACAGTTGACAACTATTTCTTGTTGGGTTTTTATACCTTAAAGGAATGTATGTTTACTTATTCCTTAAATACTAATCATTTCCTGTATCCCATCATGCTTTTCGATGTATTTTCTAAACCTACCATTGTCTGCCTGCCTTTTATACTTTTCTATTTCCTTTTCTTCAGAATTAAATTCTTAGTTTTGGATCAGACTACATTGTTGTCAAATATAATGGAAAATTTATCATATTGTAGTCTTTTGTCATTTTTAGTCATTTACAATAAGATTATTTATTAGTCTTTTCTCATTGCATAATACTAGACCTAAAACGGCCTGTTTCTGATCTCATCCCTTATCACCATTACTCAACCTCTTTTTCCCTTTTGGGCGGACGTGGATACTGCAGATGCTGGAGATTAGAATCAAGATTAGTGTGGTGCTGGAAAAGCACAGCAGGTCAGGCAGCATCCAAGGAGCAGGAAAATTGACTTTTTGGGCAGGAATGAGGCCTTTTCCCTTTTGTCATTCCTTCCTAAATGTTGAATATTCTTAATATTCAGTTCCCAGTTTTGGAGGAGCAGGAAAATTGACTTTTTGGGCAAAAGCCCTTCATCAGGAATGAGGCCTTTTCCCTTTTGTCATTCCTTCCTAAATGTTGAATATTCTTAATATTCAGTTCCCAGTTTTGGTCACCCTGCAGTATTATTTCTCTTATGGCAGCTAGATCAGATCTGTTTATTTCTATTTATACCAAATCAACTCATTCTACCATGTTGAGAATGTAGCATGCATTCTGACAGAGCGTCTTTCATTCTGTATTGTTAGCATTATTCCAAATAGTAACTATTGGAATTATTTCCATTTTTCTTTATTACTTTTTGATTTCCCATTTCCAGCTTTATTTTGTCTCCTATCTGAATTACTGGTCAGGTTCTCATCCATCTTATGAGTTAGATTTAAACCTCCTCAACAACACTAACAGATCTTCCAGAAAGGATATTAATATCTGTCCTGCTATGGTGTAACCCACCCCCCTCTTGTGGTGCCAACTGATCTAAAATTAGTCCCAATGCCTGAGAAATCTATTGTTGTCTCTTCTACATCAGTTTTTCAGCCATGTGTTCATTTGCTCAATTTTCCCATTATTGTACACACAAGTCTGGTTACTCAGGTAAGTCCCTGAGATTACAGCCTTTCCTTCTTTTTCTTGACTCTCTCAACTCTATTTTCAAGATGTCATCCTTCTTTCTACTTACATTGTTGGTTACAATGTGGGCCATAACTTCTAGGTGTTCCCCCATCCCCAGAAAAATGTTCTGCTGCTGTTCAGAGACAGCAAAAATGTGCAGGTTCGGGGAATTGGCATACTAAATCACCCATATTGTTCAGGGATATGTAGGTTAGATGCATTCGTGAGGGGTAAATGTAGAGCAATGGGGAATATGTTTGGGTGGGATACTCTTTGGAGGGTCAGTGTGGACTTGTTGGGCCAAAGGGCCTGCTTCCACACTGTAGGGGTTCTATCCTTAATCCTTACATCAGGGGGATATCGTAATATCCTAGCGTCATATCTACAATTGCAGAAAAACCTGGCTGTTCACCCAACTGTTGAACATGCTATTAATATCGCTTTTGTACTCCTGTTCCTCCCCATCCATGCAGCTGAGCCTCTTGTTATGATCCCCTTCCTGATGTTCACACTAGACAAATCAGATCCCAAATTAAACTTGATGGATCAATTAATCTTGGTAGATTAAATATCACTCCACCCCTGACCTATCACCTTCTCCCTCACCTTCATCCACTGATCGCTTTCTCAGCTACCTCCCCCCCCAACCTCACCCTCCTCCCATTTATCTCTCAGCCCCCGGCCCACAAGCCTCATTCCTGATGAAGGGCTTATGCCTGAAACATCGATTCTCCTGCTCCTCGGATGCTGCCTGAACTGCTGTGCTTTCCCAGCAGCACACTCTTGACTCTGATCTCTCGCATCTGCGGTCCTCACTTTCTCCTAGATCACATATTTATGTCTTACATTCATCAACATGTTGGTAAACAGTGAAACATATTCACACAAAATGGTAGATGTTCTTTAACAATATAACACTACACTATTACAGACAAAGAACAAAGAGGAGAAAAAACGAACAAGACTATAAATGCATAGAAGACAATTACATTGTTTTGATATCTGCATTCAGATCTATGTTTTAAGCTGTTTCCCAACATTATCTGTTAAAGTGGCACAATCGCAGAGAGATATCATTCCTATCTCAGTTTTTAAAATCTTTACTTAACAGACACGGTCCAGTTAACTGTTCTGTTCTAAGGCAGAGTCACTTGACCCGAAACGTTAACTCTGATTTCTCTCCACAGATGCACCAAACCTGCTGAGCTTTTCCAGCAATTTCTGTTTTTGTTTCTGATTTACACATCTGCAGTTCTTTCTGTTTTTGGACACTTTCCAGTTTCTTTTTCTTGAACTATAGGGAAAATTCTATGATTCCTTTCTAAGTGTGATGGAAGAAAACTTCTGTTTTGAAGTCAAATCTGAATTCATTGCCATAATTAGTCTACTCTGCCTGTCATAAATCCAATAGTACAAATATTTTATCAATTAACACTACTGGGGTCTGATCAGGACTTGACTGTGGTCATATATCTTTCTGTAAATGATGCAGTTACATTACAGTCGTAATGATGTTTAGAGACGTTAAAAATACCTTCACAGAACTGTCCCCTATTCATGTGCTGCTATTTTTAAATTTAATTCTTGAAATATATGCGACAAAGACGTGACGTTCAGTAATGTATCTAAATGTTGAGATCTTGCCGGAGAGGCTGAGAGTCTCCAGGTGGAGGTGGGAGAAGGGGTGGCAATGGAGTGCATTTTGTTCAGGACAAGTATGGACAAACCTATGGAAAAAGACATTTGCAGAATCCAGCATGTGATCCCATGCAATAAATTGACCATTGGCCCCTCCCACTGCCAGTTAAATTAGAGTGGTTGTGGGATTAGGCTCTTATTTGGGAATTAATTGACTACTTAAGGGCGTCAATTACTTCACAGGTGGGCAACCTGTACAAAGCCACCTCTGCCACTCTTAAAATCATGGTGGTAGCGAGCAGGTATACAGCAAGTATATCGCTGATGGCCAGGTAACTGATTTCATGGGGCCCTGGCCTAAACACTCATCATTGGCCTTCCAAGTTTAGCTTCAAGTACGTCTCTATCCGTCTTTCATTATTTTGAGCTGAACTGAAGAAGCTTTCAAATTACCTTTCTCATTTTACAGCGTTCACAATACCTCTTGGTGCATTTATGTTGACTCAACCACATATTTTGCAATTTTACATAGTTACTTTTAAATTAAAATTTGAGGCTGTTTTCACTTTGTAATATGTGTAACTACAAATGTGGAGACATTTGCTGACTAATGACTGTAGACAAGGGCCTTAGTTAGCTCTGAATCAGCAAGGCAGTGCTTTGTCATTGAAAATATGAGCATGTTAGTGTAAATGGATAACTGGATTATCTTCAATTATTGGACTTTTGTCCCAAAAGCTTATATCTAAGTAAGATGTTGCCCACAGAAAACTGATGACTGTACATTTATCAAAAGATGACAAATGCATTGGTTAGCTTGCATTTTCATTTCCTCTCCTGGCGAAAAAACAGTCACATGCTTATTTAGTAAAACCCTGGATAAAATGGATGATTAGGAACTGCAAATGCCCAATTCCAAGCCCATTCTAATGTCATGAAATCAACAAACTTATGCTTCAGTTCTTTGATGCACAAAACTAAGTGTGTCTGCATACTAACGATATTAATTTTATGTTGCTCCTTCATGTCTTGGTAATCAAAATGCAATGGCAAACATTTCAAGATTCTGTGACCTCCGATGCAGTGACTGTTGGGATAGGTTCGTTAGGACTTGTCGGAATAGGTGTTATCTCTCTACCAAAAGTTTGCTCAAAGCATGCGTAGAAGGTGTGAGATGATCTGGGAGGGATGTGTCATCATCTGCTATCTTGCACTTTCTCTTTTTCGAACCTGTGATGTCTTTCAGTCCTTACCATAGTTGCCGGGCATCTGTCTGGGTCTCTAGTTTGGATTGGTATTGGTCCTTGGCTGTCTTGATGGCTCCTTGAAGGTCATACTTGGATTCCTTATTTTTGAGTGGGTCCCCTGATCTGAAGGCCTCACACCTGGTTTTTAGCAGGTTCTGTATGTCCTGATTCATCCAGGGTTTCCTGTTGGGGAACACCTGGATTGACTTCCTCGGTGTGCAGTCCTCTACGCACTGGCTAATAAAGTCTGTGATGGTGGTGGCGCACTCGTCCAAGGTACCTGCGGACTGTTTGAAGATGGCCCAATCAGCCGAATCCAGACAGCACCGGAGTTGATCCTCTGCCTCCTCTGACCAGCACTGGATCTGTATCCGTGAGGCGGTCTCCTGCTTGAGCTTTTGCCTGTAAGCTGGGAGAAGAAGCACGGCATTGTGGTCGGAGTTCCCGAAATGACGGCAGGGATGGAGCGGTAGGCATCTTTCATGGTGGTGTAGCAGTGGCCTAAAATGTTCGGGCCCCTGGTTGGGCAAGTAATGTTCTGGTGGTACTTGAGGCAACACCTTCCTTGGATTGGCTTGATTGATAAAGTAGTAATAATTGTGCCACACAAGTGGCGAGCAGTAACCATTTCTTCCAGCAGGTTACAGTATAACTAGCTTCCATTGATATTCAATGACATTACAATTGTTGAATTCCCAAAGTCAACACATTTTAGGCTACCATTAACAGAACATTGATTTGGACTAGCCATGTAAATACTGTGTATATGAGAGCAGCTCAGAGCTGGGAATTACTCACCTGCCTGACTCTGCAAAGCTTGTTCCCAGGTCAAGAATGTGATGGAACACTCTCCATTTACCTGGATGAATGCATTTCTACTAACATTCAAATGCATGACAGCATCCAAGGCAAAGCAGTCTAATTGATTGGCATTGCCTACACCACATCAAACATTCAATTCCTTCACTCTCAATGCACAATGGTTCTTTCAACCTCCACCATTTGGAATGACAAGGTCAGCAGCTGAATGGGAACACCACCACATCCGTTCCCCTCAAAGCCACTGTCACTGAGTAAAATCCTTAAAATCACTGTGAATGTTCTGATGTTATATATACCACAGCATATCAAGAAAGAAGCTCACCATTTTCTCAAGAGCAAATAAACAACAAACAATCTGTGAAAGATTTCCAACAAAACCCATTTTATTCACTTATTCAGGAATGATTAAATAATTTCAATCTCCAAAGCAATTACTCAGTAGTACAGATGCTAACCTAGTCTGTTCTTAAAGTTAATTTAAGCTTCAGGCAATTATAACTGTTTACAAAATATTGCATTCATTCAGAAAACAATTATAAATTTCAGGTTTTGTGTCAGTGACAGACATTTTAACTTGTCTTTTACTGTTGCAACAACTCAACTACAATATTGCGTGTTGATGATGCAGGTGAACACTAGCTAACTAAATACAAATGCTCTTCTTTTCTCACCCAATTGTGAGTCTCTGACTCATCAAACAAGTGATTAAAAATGTTTATCAATGTCAGCTCTTAGTGTTTTACCAATGCATCTTCAAAACCTGTTGGGTAACTGGGTGAAGATGATCTGGTAATGATCTTCCCCTTAAATTTCCACTGTTCCCTGTGTGGAAGTGTCTGGCTTTGTTTGCCTGTATCTCCATTGTGAAATGGCTGATGTTATAAACTCAATGTTGAGAGGATTACAAGTTTGCTACAATCATAGTGTTGTCATCAATGATAAGGCTGTCAATTTAGGTGATAACTTTAAATGTTTGTGATTAGTTGTGAACTAGACAGCTTGATTCTAATTTACTTCATTTACATTTTCAGATCCACACGATGCAATGGCAATCTGGATCTCGTCAGGTTCCGGTATCAATCTGTAGCCTTCCTTGCAAACCAGGAGAAAGAAAAAAAATTGTGAAGGGCATTCCTTGTTGCTGGCATTGTGAACTCTGTGATGGCTACCAATACCAGGTGGATAAATATAACTGCAAGATCTGCCACTTCGACATGCGTCCTAATGAAAACCACACAGGATGTCGCCCAATTCCCATAGTCAAGTTAGAATGGTATTCACCTTGGGCTGTTGCACCTGTATTCTTTGCAATTATTGGTATCATTGCTACACTATTTGTTGTCATAACGTTTATACGTTATAATGACACACCAATAGTAAAAGCATCTGGACGAGAATTAAGTTATGTGCTTCTCACAGGAATTTTCCTCTGTTACGCTATTACCTTCCTTATGATAGCAGAGCCCGATGTTGCCATCTGCTCCATGCGACGGATCTTCCTTGGATTGGGTATGAGTATCAGCTATGCGGCCTTACTCACCAAGACGAACAGGATATATCGGATATTCGAGCAAGGCAAAAAATCCGTCAGTGCCCCCAGGTTTATCAGTCCAGCCTCCCAGCTCATGATAACTTTCAGTTTTATCTCTGTGCAACTACTGGGTGTGTGTATCTGGTTTATTGCTGACCCACCCCACTCCTACATAGACTACGATGACCAAAAGACTGCCAACCCTCAGTTTGCTCGTGGAATTCTCAAATGTGATATTTCTGATCTGTCTCTCATCTGTTTACTTGGATACAGCATGCTCCTCATGGTCACATGCACCGTCTATGCCATCAAAACCAGAGGGGTTCCAGAGACCTTCAATGAGGCCAAACCTATTGGATTTACCATGTACACCACCTGCATTGTCTGGTTAGCCTTCATTCCAATATTTTTCGGCACTGCACAGTCTGCAGAAAAAGTAAGTACACAACTCTGCAAAGCTTTACTTTGTCTTATTTCTAATCTGTAATTCACAAATGTTGCTTCATTGAAATTAATTAACAACATTTATCTATCTGGTATTATGAGCCTGCAAAGAATCATAATTGTGATTCTGGGGATGTAATAACTATTAGGATATAGTGCATCATCCTTTGCAATCATCTGTTATTACTTTTCCAATCTTCTGAGTTCCATTGCCCAGATTATTCACAGGACCTATCCCAAACACAGGAAAGTCAATTATATTCTCTTCATCCAGGTATCATAACTTTAAACATTCATGGTGAATCCAGATTGACTTTTATTTTATGGAGCTCTGAAAGTGTTTGGGCAAAAATATACTTGAGAATTAATCTGTTTACTTCAAGCTTTTTCATTGTCAGCAGATTTGATCAAAGAGTAATGTTAATTCAGTTCTCAGTTCAGTTCGGTTCTGCTAATGGCTTTCTATTGCTACCGTTTTCCCAGGAAAAGGTATGTTTTTTTCTCCCAGCTGTAAAGATTAGATCATGACCAGTCACTAGTAAGTCATTATAATATGTAAAATTTCTCATTTGCTTTCCCAGTGCCATATTTGTAATTATCCTTCTCAATGATTGAATGCTAGTAATTGATTTGTTATTGGCACTTATTGCTCATTTCTGACCTTGAACTGAAGCAATTTCTTCCTCTCAAATTAAATGGAACAAAATGAAGCAGGTAACGAGTGTGGTAGTGCAATTCATTTGCTATGTTTCTGAAAACGCATTGACTTTCATGTCAGTACTGATCAATGCTGTCAACATCTCGACACACTGATAATTATATATACAAAGTGCAGTTTGAAGACAGAAGCAGAAAATTATTTGAAAGGTGATGTTTGTTTGCTTAGTTAATGGTGAATTATGAATACTATCTGTAGACTGTTTAAAATACAAAATATATGGTTAATTTTTGAAAAAGACTAACAGCATCCATTAGGACAAGGCTGTTACAAGGTATCACACCCTCATTAATGTTAATCATCAAAAAAAAACTTTGATAACCACAGGATGGTTAATGTTACTGAAATAACTTAAGCAATACAAACTTGAAGGGAAGACAAATGCACCAGCTATAATATCAAATAATCAAAACATAGGCCTGGTTGTTATACATCGAGAATCATAAATTAGAAAATACGAAAAATAGCTGTTTATGTTTCAAACGCTCAACTGGAAATGTATAAAATTGTTGATCAGAGCCATAATTAAATCATGCCAACATTGACAAGCAAACCTGATCTTTTACTTTTTAAGCAGAACACCTCAAGAAAATGATATTGGGATTAATCTTGCTATTTTACACTTCAAACAGCAAGTAATAGAAATAACTGCATGATTTTCTGATCATTCATAAAAATGGTCAGAAAATGAAATAAAAAGTGTCCCAGAATTTCTATTATCAGTTGCCAGTTGGTAAAGTTCCCCACCAGGAGCTCAATATAGGAAATGCAACTTTATGTTTCTGGTTTAGTTTGATTGAATTTTCCCAACTTGAATCTCTTCAACATCGGAATATTGTCATTCACTTTACTGATTCTCTTTAAAGTATATTTTTATGGCTTGATATAAATTCAGAGATAGCATCACATGAATAGCAACTAACTTAAGATTAATTACAAAAAATCATTTTAAGAAGTTCCTTGTGCATTGGTTCAGAAGGAGACAGTTGTATTTCTAGCTTTAGAGTTTAGAATTCAGAGCTGTCTGTAATCTGCTGAAGTTCTATAATGTCTGGAAATGCTGCACACACCTAAAATATTACCAATAATTTCAATTTAACTTGATGTCTCAATTTTGAAATGTGGTTAGGTGACCATTTGTTAGTTGTGTTTGAAAATTATTCAGTCTCGATACTACATATTCTTCAACTCAATATCTGTTTTCTAACCTTGCTATTTCACAGTAGGATCCCTGCATGGTAATGTAATTCAGGCTACATGAAGACAGTTGGATCCTCTTTCACCTTGGTTATTCAGAGACTGCAGTCAGAGCCAAAATAACCTTGGTCTAATGCGTCGCTTTTAAAATGAATTACTGTTTGCAATTGGAGCTTGAGTTAGAGAGGAAATCACAATAATTCAGCAATTTTGGTACAGTATAAATACAACATTTTGGTACATGAATATCGACCATTACAAAGCAAAAACAAGTGGAAAATTAGATTTAAAATCCACAAAGTAAAAAGGAACAAAATGGGAAGACATATGGATCTAAAATTTTTCAAATCAATGTTAACTTCAGAAGCAATGTACAGTGCTTCATTAAAAACAATCGTGAGAAATCGGATTGATTTGAGTGCTTTCCCTGCAAGGTTTACTCGTGTTGGGGATTGTTAACTGTAGAAATAAAGGTTACAGAAATGTAAATTACTTTATGAGAAATAGACAGAAGAAAAAACTCAGAAATTGGATTTTTGTTTTGAAAGAACAGATTGCTCCTCTACCACCCACTGAGGTGAAATTTAGGCATGACAAACATAAGAACATATATGGTGCAGAGAGACAGAGACCATGGCAGTAGACAAAAGGGACTCATGGTGAAGCAGGGCTGATTTTTTTTTCTCTATTAGTACTGGGCAGCTTCTGATGCCAAGTTTTCCTATATTCTATATAGTACACCATTTTCCCACAACAAATGTATCTTTACTAATGAGTGGTGGAGGAAGTAAGGAGGTTACCATTGTGTCCTATTCTCCAAAGCTTTTACTTGGATGTTTAAATTTGACAGCTGCATGTGCTGTGGCGTTAAGAACGCCCAGAAGATATATTTCATTGAAAATGTAGATATTTCTATTGGATGGCTCCACGTACTCTCAAAGGCCATCAAAGGAGGCAGAGCTCATAAATCCCTTGCAGTCCTCCTGTAATAAATACTCAGCAGATCAGCCTCTATCATATCCATTGTCATTTTAAATTGCTTCCTGTTCGTTTGCAGTATACTGGCACCTTTTTTTTATCCAGAGGTTATCTTTGTCTGACACGGTTGATTCATTTTTCTCCTTGTTTCCACGTGAAAGAAATGTTATAGATGATGCAGTAGGGACTGCACTGAAACTATATTCTTGGGATAGTTTGTTCAACTGCCTCTTTTTTGGTTTTTCAAGCATCAATCATTCTTATTTGTGAGTGGAACATATAATCCAGCTAAATTTGCAAGTTTTAGAATTTAACTGTTATAAAGCATTTATGATTAACAGTGGCTTTTTAATGCTGCTTGACATGGTGCCCAGCTGGTAGTATATTTGTCTTTGGATCAGCAAGTTACATGTTTAAGTCCTGCTTCAGAGATTCCAGAATGTAGAGTGGCAATTCAACACATTATTGAGGGCGTATTACACTGCCTGAGCTGTTATGTTCTGGTTGACATGTTAAAATATGGCACCGTCTGTCCTGTTAAATACAAAAGATTCTTATTTTGAAGAAAAGCATAAACGTGCATCCTCAAACATACTAATACTTTGCTCTCAAAAGATACAACTAAAACTAATTAACTGAATGTCATCAAAATGTTGTTTATTGAAGCTTGCTGTGGGCAAATTGACCATCATGTTCACAACATGTATCAATGACAAATCTTCAAAATGCTCATTAGCTATGAATGCAAGTCTAGATTGTGCAATTGGTGTCTCAATGACTTAAAAACAGCGTTAATTATTGGTTATGAATGCGTATGGCAAAACAAGCATACATGTTTGGACTGCTTTTATTTTTTGCATCAGTTGTTAACACACCATGTTACATCTTCTAACTGGTATTTTAGATCTTATTTGATCTACTGATTAGTTGGCCTTTTTCCATTGTTTCTCATTTCAATTATTTTTTTTTCATGACCTTTTATCTCATCAGAGAAATGTAAGTCAATAACAATTGTGTTTCTCCAAGAAACAAAGCACATTAGAACAAGCGATAAACAACACACCAGTCACTCATTCACATCCTCCAATCATGTCTTGAATTATTCAGACAAAGAACAGATGTGCTATAAAGCACTTCTGTTCAGGACATTCAAAACTACACTGCTGGAGAGATCCTATATTTGCTGGTAGGGAGAAGGGATGTGTGATGTGACTCTCAAATGAGAGAAATCCAAATTCAGCAGGGCTTACTGAAATCAAATAGTAAATAATTCAAATATGTTCCTTCATTGTGGTAATGGAAATCCTATTCTGCAGTGAAGAAGTTACAGTTTTTTTTAGACTAGGTATAAATGTTCATAAATGGTAGATCAGGCCTATGGAAATGTCCAAGTAGATAAGTTATTTAAATTGTCAGCACCTTAAGTTTTGAGAAATAAAGTTGTGGTTGTAGCTTCAATAGATGATGCTGACATCATTTTCAGGGTTATCAATAAAATACTGTTACTACTTGACTGCACAATCTGTTATATCACAGTGGGAAGCTTTGAGTTAACAGCATCTAGAGGTTACTAAATGCCTAGCTGGCTTTGATGTGGGATAATGAATGCAAATGTTTGTTTTTATAAAGGATTAAGGAGATTTAAAAGTTTTGAATAAGAGTGAAGTCTGTAGTAAGTACTTAGAAATTTAGTTCATCTGAGCGTAGGTCTTGATGTTTACCTTTGGTGGACACATGGTATGGAGGTGAGGGAAAAGGGTGATGGGTATAGGTTGGTGTGAGTTAGCCCTAATAGTCATGGGGTTTTAACAGGCCTTTGGGATAAGTGGAGATGTAGGTGTTGGCACGTAGGCATGAGGGCCCATTGTGGATGGGTGGAGGGATTTGGATTTACTTGAGTTAGCATGGATGGGACATATGGATGGATGGGGTAGTGTTTTGTATGTTTGAGACGAGAATCAGAGGACCTATTATTTAATAACAAATTAGTATGATATTCCAGAAAACTGAACTGAGCCTTTTAACAAGCCTGCATAGATACTTGTTGTGAAAATAGTTCTCATTCATAAAACTTACATCTGCTCAAGTGATAAATCTGTAAAAATAAATATTTCACTAATCACTTCAAAGACAGGAAATCCTTTTCTGGCCATTGAAATGGTCATATTTGAACATAACCCCTACTGAGATAATTGGTTCTGGACCCTTTGACTCTGAGCTTAGAATTCATAATTCGTTCAGCCATTATAACAGCCATAGGATATATCAAATTAGAGTTTATTAGAATTGAAACCCAATATTTTCTTCACCTGCATTAGATGTCCTGTCAATCATAGAAGTCTAGAAACAGCTCCTCAGACTAAAGGTGATTAAAGTTTGCTTCCATTTTAATTTTCCTTCTATCTGAACATTTAACACTTACCCCAATGGGAAAAGTATTATAAGGTATCTCAATACCCAGGCATTGCTGATGAATACAATGGTCAATTTACCTTTGTGGGACTGAACCCTACAATACAACATTGAAATATTGAAACTGAATGAACACATTCCAAATTTAATTAATGAAAGAATTCCAGGAGCAAGCGACTTTTATTTTGGCTCCCCTATTGGGTCTCAAGTACCCAGGGTTCATGACTTGTCTTAGAAACTGAGAGTCTTGTACCCAAATAAATTGGCCTGACTCCATAAAAATAGTGAAGGCCTATAAAAATGCCCATCCTTGCTGGGTGTTGTTGAGTGTAGGCTCATTACCTGCAACATTATCCCAGGGCCATAAAAAACTCACCCAGCAGGAATGATAGCAAGAATCCTAGAATTGATATACTCTTGCTATCTTCAAATCTATTCTTTCTCCATTCTGATATGGGCAGAAACATGAAACTCCAAGTTCAGTTGTTCCCTAAATATGTGGTTGCTAACTTTATACCTAGTCTTTATGGAACTCGAAGTGAACTTTCATGGGGAGAAAATATGCACTCCAAACTAGACAGACAGAGACTGGTAGAGTGTATTTCTCAGGAATTTGGTTTGTTAGTATTTCAAAATAGTTATGGAGCTTCCATTTAAAATAAGGATTTTATCTTTGAATTCATATGAGGGTAAAGAAAGATTTATTTATTTTACATGCATAGGGCAGTTATTACTTTAGCCAGTTTGGTGACAAGAATTTATTTATATTCCTGTGTGGAGACGTATTTTTTGTGTGCTTAAGGAATGACAAGATTCATTTTGTTTGATTGAAAGGCTCAGAGACCGTGCTTCATCTGGGATGATTGGGGATGTGCAGAGATTTATTTAACCTGATAGATAGATACATTTATTTTACTGGGCGACACATTCATTTATTTTCACTGGATAGATTTATCTATCTTAACACCTGGTAGAGGTTGGGAGAAGAAAAATGCTTATGGCACAATAGCAATTAATCCTAAACAACTGCTTTGTAATGTATGTACCCAAAATTAATATTATGAAATTACTCTATTATTTTTCATTGTTAACTGATAATAAAATGCAAAGAAACAATGTTGTATTCAAAACTGTCTTTGATTCTGTAGTTAAAACTTCAGAATATTATTCCTAATGTTGATAAAAATATGTATAATAAGGGCTACTTTCTACTGAGTTCGAGCCATCAATGTGATGAGGATGGGTGTAATTCAGCAATACCAACTTAGCCTGCATAAGCCACCCATCCTGGTAAAGGATTTGATACTTGAACTGAGCACAGCTGCCTCGATGAACATTAAAGACCTTAAATTGCATGTCAGTGCTTATTAAGGTAGCTGCAGAGCGTATTAGAGGATAGCACTTGAACTAACTACCTCTCTTAGCATTGCTGATTGGGAATGACCCAGTAATTGCTGAGGATTTCTTGGTCAATTTAAAGATATATCACTACCTGTTTTCACTTGCAGCTAGAGGTTTGAAGAAATATTTCAAAACACATGGGAAAACTTTCTAGGATATTTTATGAAATAAATTAGCAATACTGTTAATATTTATTTCTGAAAATCTCAAAAGATGTTACTTTCAAATCATGTGGTGCACCCTGAATTAGTAACCAGTGAGGAGACTAAAATTGATGCCCCTATCTTTGTGACAGGTCATAAATTCAGAAACTTCAATTTTCCCAATGTTTAAGGCTACTGATAATTTGATGCAGATTACGATTCAATATCACAGCAATAGTATTTTTTTTCAAAAGAAACTTCCATTTTCTAATATAGATCAGCAAATACTTTGAGTGAAGTCTAAATCTTCCAAACTTTTTGTCCCTAATTAAGTTACGCTACTAATTTCCAGCAAATGTAAGACCGATCAATTGCTACATTGTGACATGAATCTGAACTCATTATTTCACATCCACTGCAAATCTATTCTGAATAATGGAAAATCAACCATTGACTCAAATTGTGTCCAAACAGTTTGTAACTCTCATAATTTCCCAACTTTGAGTACCTGATGATTTTTAAAATAATTATACTTCATTGTCAGGTGTCCTATGCAGAGATATTTTAAAAGTATTTTTAATGTTTTGATGAATTTTAATGAACACAAATTATGCCATTACGTAACGAAATTAATAATGTCCCACTATAAACTCTCCATACCACTAAGACAAAACTTCAAGTCTCTGAAAGATGGTAAGTGAATTCTTTACAGAAAAAAAAATACATCCCCAAATCACCCTGAATCACACTCTGTCTCCCTAGATATTAACGTAGAACAGCATTGATAGAAAACAAAAAACATATTTTCTATCACCTTTATGGCTGAAGATTGGTATTGGATAACTTAAATTTAAAAAGGGTAATTTCATTTTAAATATAAAATAAATATGCTGGTTCTACTTGTCAACAAAAAAAGGAGAAGGCATAATCCAACAATAATAGTGATAAATGTATCAGTTCTTGAAAAACTGCAGTTTATTAAAATAGATAATATAAATTTTCCTTAAGGCAAGAATGTATTATACACTTCATGAATAAAATAAATTCTGATATCTCATGCTAAGTAATTCTCATTTTTGTATCATTTTCCTGTCTGAAGCAGACGTTGAATTATTTTGTAAAGTGTATTATTGCAGATATGCACTCATTGATATGTACATATCTATCATTGCAAAATCTGTTGCCCAGCTACTAACTCACTCTGAATCTCTCTCTCTCTTTGGCAAATATCTAAGAATGAGATAGGCTGCTCATAACCTTGACATCATTTTTGTCCCCAAGGTGAGCTTCAAACCATATATTTATGCTATCACTTGGACAGCCTATTTCTACCCCTGTAACATTGTCTGTCTCTAGCCCTACCCGAGCTGAATCTCCTGCTGAATCCTTTATATATCGGCTATGTTTAGAATTGATAATTATACCACATTATCGGCTGTGTCCTATGTTCAACATTTTGTAAACTTGAGATCATCCGCAACTCTTCTGCCGATTTCCTAATTTGCTACTAAGCGACATTCATCCATTACTTGTCTGCTTGCTGACCTACATTGGCTTCCAGCTAACTACAGTCTCAAAGTGAAAAGTGTTTCCTTGGTTTCAAATTGAGCACTGGTCTTAATTCTGTTTCTGTTATATTCTGCAGCCCTGCACCTTTACATATGTAAGTGCTCCTCTAATCTATCTGTTCATATCCTAAATTTTAATCCCTTCACCAATGTTACTGTGCTTTTGGCTGCTAAGACACTCAGCTTTGACATTCACTCACTGAACCAGAACACTTTGTTACTTTCATTAAGACATGCAAACATTTGAGTTAAGAACAGGAGTAGACCATTCAGTCCATCAAGCCTACTACACTGTTCAATAAAGTTATGTTGGATCTGAATATTTTACATTCCTGCATACCCTTGATAACCTTTCATCCTGATGGTTATCAAGAATCTATCTACCGCTGCCTTGAAAAATATTCAAGGACACTTCTTCCACTGCCTGTTAAGAAAGACACCTCTTAAGACTTATAAACCCCTAAGAAAAATAATTCTCCTTTTCTCTATATTTAATGAGTATCCACTTATTTTTAAACAGTGGGACTTCTAGGTTGTTGTACAACAGGAAATATCCTCTCTGGACTAGTATTGTTGAACTATTAGATTTTTTTTAAATAACAAGACCGAAATTGTACATATTACATCAGTTGTGGTTTTGCTCATTTTTTTTTCATGTGTATTAATTCATTTAGCTTCCAGTTCCTACAAGTACATCATACTGCAAATCCAACTGAGAAGCTTAAGAACCTTGGATTTTGTCCTGCCAGCTGATATTGCATACATCTGTCTCAGACAGTGATAATGAAGTACTTTTAATCGTGTTATGTGGTGCTAATAGTTGCTCAAGTCTCACATCTGTAAAAACCATTGTCTAGTAGAATTTCTACTTTGTCTGAGACCTTGCTCTTTCCAAGGTCTGTGATTGGGCCTGGTTAGTTCCGAAATGCCAGGTGATGATCGATTTTCTGACCCAGCTGTGGAATGCTGGAATATGTGCCTATGGATAGGTTGACACATGATCTCTGTCTTCTTCAATTATATCATCAGGTTAAAGTTGATCTGAGGCTAGGGCAAAATGAGCAACAAGCAGTGAATTTCTTCTGAAGAACTCAGAAATAACTTAAACCAAGGTAATAGAGCTCATATATATTATAATACCTTTAAGCATGTAGGAAAATGGACTGCTGGGACTCTGGAGCATATTCAGGAGTCAGAGATCTGATGTGTGAACCCTGTAAATAAACCAACTATCAAAGATAAGTTAAGTGTCTAATGTCCTACTTTGGCTTGGAACCCATGTAACAATATACTCTTGATGGAGGGAAAAGAAACCTTTCCATTCATAAAGCCCATTGAAAGAATTTCAATTCACACATGTGCTCAATAAGTTATAAATGCATACTAACTGCTTTACTAATCCTCTAAAAGTAGAATGTCAATCAAAAATATGAATTTGGCTCATCTCCAACCCACTTCCCTCCACTGCCAGAATAAGTGTTTCTTTGGACTTCTGAAATTCAACCAGACATTCATAATGACTTCAACTACAATAACAGATCTTGGGAAATTAAGTAATGAACAATATTCAAAGTATTATAGGACAATAAAATATTAGAGTCACAGAGATGTACAGCACAGAAACAGACCCTTCAGTCCAACTAGTCCATGCCAACCAGATATCCCAACTTAATCAAGTCCGATTTGCCAGCACTTGGCCCATATCCCTCTTAAATCCTTCCTATTTATATACCCATCTAGATAGAGTTGTAGGAACTGATTATTTTTTTCCTAAGTTATACATGATACCCTGCAGTCTAGTGGCCAATTTGTTTTTTTATTACTGATAGCTGATAGTTATTGCCTATGGTTTTCATGTTAAAGAACAGGTGATTAACTTTAGATCATGGCATCTAAATAAACCTTATATGGCTTTGAAGAACCTTGACATCTACTGTATAAATTTATGATTTTCAAATTGCAGATTAAAACCCATTGAACAGGGGAAATTAGGTCTCTTTGAATTCAGCACCAATTTCAAATAATATTGCTGAGTTCCTGTTTTCCACTCTTATGATTTTTCCCCTACCCCCACCTCCTCCTACTTTGGTAAAAAAAAATGGCTCTGTTGGAAATTGTTTGTATGGTGGGCACAACAAAAAGTGTTTTTGCAACTGTGCTAGATTGATAATTCACTGATTTTCAGCTTAGAGTCACAGATTTGTGCAGCACAAAAACAGATCTTTCAGTGCAACTCATCCATGCCAACCAGATATCCTAAATTAATCTTGTCCCATTTGCCAGCATTTGGGATATGTCCTTCTAAAACCTTCCTATTCATGTCTCCATCCAGATGCCTTTTAACTGTTGTCATCGTACCAGTCTCCTCCACTTCCTCCAGCAGCTCATTCCATACACACACCACACTGAGTAAAAAAGTTGCCCATTGGGTCCCTTTTAAATCTTTCTCCTCTCACCTTAAATCTACACCCTCTAATTTTGGACTGTCCTACCCTCAGAAAAAGACCTTGGCTATTCACCCTATCCATGCCCTCATGATTTTATAAACCTCTTTCAGGTCACCCCTCAGTCTCCAGGGAAATTGCCCAGCCTATTCAGCCTCTACCAATAGCTCAAACCCTCCAACCCTGGCAACATCCTTGTAAATCTTTGCTGCAGCCTTTCAAGCTTAACAACCTTGTTCCTACAGCAGGAATACCAGGACGGAACACAGTATTCTAAAAGTGACCTAACCAATGTCCTGTACAGCAGCAACATGACATCTCAAACTCCTAAGCTCAATGGGCAAGTGTACCAAATGCTGCCTTCACTACCCTGTTTACCTGTGCCTCCACCTTCAAGGAACTATGAACCTGCACCCCAAGAACCATACTATTAAGTGTATAAAGTCTTAATATAATTTGCCTTACCAAAATGCAACACAGAACAGAAATTGAGGACTGCAGATGCTAGAGATCAGAGTCAAGAGCGTGTTGCTGGAAAAGCACAGCAGGTCAGGCAGCATCCAAAGAGCAGGCAAATCGATGTTTTGGGATAAACCATTCACCTCACATTTATCTAAATTAAACTCCATCTGCCACTCTTCGGCCTATCTGATGAAGGTCCCATTGTACTCTAAGATAACCTTCTTCACTGTCCGCCAAACCAATTTTGGTGTCATCTGCAAACTTACCACTCCTCCTACATCCAAATGCAGTGGGTCCAGCATTGATCCTTGTAGTACACTGCAAGGCCTGGTCACAGGCCTCTACTCTGAAAAAGAACCCTCCTCTCGCCCTCTGCATCCTACCTTCATGCCATTTTTGTATCCAAATCCAGTCCAACATCACAATGGTAGTGAACAACTGACCATAAATATGAGTTGGACACATATATTGTACTTGCTGAAGTCATGATAACCTGAACAACAATTACCAGAAAGTGCCATGATGTCTTTCCACCAAAGAAAGATACGTCTCACTTTCACTGGTTTATTTTGACTGCTCTAAATCATTGTTAATCTTCCAAGTGAACTGCATAATATACATTCAGTATTATCAATGAAGATTTTATTGTATTTCTGTATTAATTGATCAGCAGTTACCATTTACCATCATGTTACTTGCAGGTGAATTGAAACCTCCATAAAATTTTCAATCCTATTCTGGCTAACCTAAAGCCAAGCCATTGAAAATCAATTGTTACTGTAAAGGATAAACTGAGTGGATATTAAGATTGCTTGAAAAATGCAAATCTCAGTCTGAATGTTAGCGTCACAGATGGATTTTGAGATAGATAAAAACAAGCAATGAAATGAACCGTGAATAATTGCAGAATCTTTAAGATGTTTAAATGAACAGCAATAACAAAATTAAAGTAGAACAGAATAAGGTTGAATTGCATTATTTAAACATTATATTGACACAGTGTACAACAACACTTGTGATTCAATTTTATTTTTAAAATGTTAACACATTGTGCAGCAGTTTGTTTTATTCTATAATGTAAAGATGGAATAACTTCAAAAAACACTACTGGATTGATTACCTTTTTCAAAATGAAGTGTTCAATTCTTCCACTGTTTAACTGAGGCAAAAAAGTTACTCTTGCACATTTCACATCTTAAGTAATTGGTTTAATTCTTGATTTTGTGAGGAATTTATACATAGAAGCCAAGATTACACTCCCCATATAATGTCATTAAACCGCTTAACTTTTTAAAGAATGCAGTATCATCATTATGCCTTGAAGTCCAGTCCAGAATGAGGACTTGTGAGTGGAGTGTTTTAATGTGGGTGGTTGCTGTACAGCTATCACATGGTTTTGGCTGACCAGGAAACTCTCCTGGTCCTACCATCAACCAAACATTGAACATAGAACATTACAGTGCAATGGCCTTTGGAACCAATCTGAAACCCATCTATTCTACACTGTTACATTTTCATCCATATGTTTATCCAATGACCATTTAAATGCCCTTAAAGTTGTCGAGTCTACTACTGTTGCAGGAGGTGTGTTCCATGCCCCTACTACTCCCTAAATAAGAAAATACTTCTGACATCTGTCCTATATCTATCATCCCTCAATTTAAAGCTATGTCCCCTTCTGCTAGCCATCCGTGGAATGATTTGTAGGTTGAAAATCCACCTGTATCAACCTATTAGATTAGATTTCCTACAGTGTGGAAACAGGCCCTTCAGCCCAACAAGTCCACACCAACCCTCCAAAGAGCAACCACCCAGACCCATTCCCATAAGACCATAAGACATAGGAGTGGAAGTAAGGCAATTCAGCTCATCGAGTCCACTCCGCCATTCAATCGTGGCTGATGGACATTTCAACTCCACTTACCCGCATTCTCCCCGTAGCCCTTAATTCCTTGTGACATCAAGAATTGATCAATCTCTGCCTTGAAGACATTTAGCGTCCCAGCCTCCACTGCACTATGCAGCAATGAATTCCACAGGCCCACCACTTTCTGGCTGAAGAAATGTCTCCGCATTTCTGTTCTGAATTTACCCCCTCTAATTCTAAGGCTGTGTTCACGGGTCCTAGTCTTCTTGCCTAACGGAAACAATTTCCTAGCATCCACCCTTTCCAAGCCATGTATTATCTTGTAAGTTTCTATTGGATCTCCCCTCAATCTTCTAAACTCCAATGAATACAATCCCAGGATCCTCAGCCATTCCTCGTATGTTAGACCTACTATTCCAGGGATCATCAGTGTGAATCTCCGCTGGACACGCTTCAGTGCCAGTATGTCCTTCCTGAGGTGTGGGGACCAAAACTGGACACAGTACTCCGAATGGGGCCTAACCAGAGCTTTATAAAGTCTCAGGAGCACAACGGTGCTTTTATATTCCAACCCTCTTGAGATAAATGACAACATTGCATTCGCTTTCTTAATCACGGACTCAACCTGCAAGTTTACCTTTAGAGAATCCTCGACTAGCACTCCCAGATCCCTTTGTACTTTGGCTTTGTAAATTTTCTCACCGTTTAGAAAGTAGTCCATGCTTGTATTCTTTTTTCCAAAGTGCAAGACCTCGCATTTGCTCACATTGAATTCCATCAGCCATTTCCTGGACCATTCTCCCAAACTGTTTAGATCCTCCTGCAGCCTCCCCACTTCCTCAGTACTACCTGCCTGTCCACCTAACTTCGTATCATCGGCAAACTTCGCTAGAATGCCCCCAGTCCCTTCATCCAGAACTTCGCTAGAATGCCCTCAGTCCCTTTATCCCCTACATTTACCCCTGACTAATGCACCTAACACTATGGGCAATTTTAGCATAGCTGATTCACCTATACTGCACATCTTTGTGACTGTGGGAGGAAACTGAAGCACCCAGAGGAAACCCACGCAGACACAGGGAGAATGTGCAAGCTCCACACAGACAGTTGCCTTAGGAGGGAATTGAACCTGGGTCCCTGGCGCTGTGAGTCAGCAGTGCTAGCCACTGAGCCATCGTGCCGCCCAGTGAATGTGTCTTTTGGTACTATGAATTCCCAGAGCAGGATTCAAACCTCGAGCTTCTAGTTTATAGGTAATTAGTTTTTGTACATCTTGCAATTTGTTTTGTGCCTTGCATGAGCAATTTAACAACAAATAATGCTAGTAAGATATATTACCAATGTCACTTAATACTTGGGAAACATGCCCACTTTCCAAAACATGCAGATAATGTAAATAGTTCATAAATTAGGACATTGAATTCCTGCGAGAAAGTTAATATATTAATGCTAGTAATTCATGGTTGATTTTATGAGTGGTAACTTATCATGTGTCATAGTTACATTGATTTTTGATCAGTGACTATTTGTGCTGGAACATTAATGATAATCTTTACTCCTCTGAGGAGACTACTTTTTTTCAGTCTTTGTTCTGGTACAGAATGCCTATTTTAAAAAAAAACTTTTCTCCCTTACCCTTGAAATATGCTGACTTATTTCAGCAATATTGTTTTGTAACTTTTTATTGCACTTTGCATCATTCACATTTAAGGATCATAACAGTAAACATTCAAGGTAATTGACTAGAGAAGTTATTCTGTGGTTGTTTAATGTCATGTATATGTTCTTCCATCACAGGCTATTTGAAAGTAACTAAGTGCAACAAACATAGCTGTTTTCCCTCTCATTCAAAAACACTGGGCTTAACTTTAACTCACTGTGGGATAGATTTTCTACATCTTCCAAAGTCAAAAATTGAAAAGGTCTTTACGGTGCTATAAACAAAGGGTTTTTTTTTATCAGTGGGGTTTCTGCTGATTTTCCACTGAAGTTCCCAGACGAGAATACAGAACAAAGGGGGAAAAATACAGGATTCATTATGTCAAGTTGGCTAAAAAGTAGAATTGGCCTGTTCTAATCTCTAGTTCAGATTGAAATCAAAGTAAGCACAATAGATGCTCATAGAAGGAATACCCAGGGTGACAGAGAGTAAAGGTTTTAAAAGGGGTCTCGGGCATCAAAGGTGTAGTGACAGAATGATGAGTAGATAGATTAAGTTGCTACAGAAATGTTATGGTTCATTGAAATCCAAAAGCTAGACAATGGGGACTTTGGGAGTATTGTTTTAATTGGATCATAAAACATGCTAGTTTAGCAGTGGAAAATCATGCAACCAAATCTCCAGTTAATGCTACTTCCTTTGTTTTATGAGAAAGCATATGTTTGTAATGAGTTGGGCTATTTCTTTTAGATGTCCTTGGCCCCTTGTATGTGTAAGTTAGTGTATTAACAGTTGTTTGGTGAACTTCATGATTGGTGAACGGAGAATGGAAAATTCTCTCTGGCTCCTTTGGAGCTGAAACGGCTAAATCTCAAATTCTTTTTAGTCTCCTCTACCCAAGAGCATCTTCGAGCTTTGCTACTATGAAGACAGGTGGCCTAACCTTAATTCCATATAAGTCATACAGATATCTTGTTTGATGAATGCACATTCAGTTTAACAACTCATAAATGACCTGGACACATTATAAGCTTTGATTAATATCACTTCACGCAAAGCTAAGTGGAAGGTTGGGTGTGTTACTCCTTCTCACTGTGATGTTCTGAGCACGTATTGATCACTAGAGCTAATTGGAACAGAATTCTTCAGACTTTATCCTTCAATTTGCCTATCTTCTGATCATCAGGAAGGTGCACCGTTCCATTTGGTGGAAAAATTTGGTATCTTGATGTTTAGATTACTCAGATCACTTACAGTGTTTAGTTGCATCATTATTGTTTGATTCATGTCAAGTCTACCAAGCTTAAGTATATAATACACGTATGCATTTTGTTTATATTTTATTTTAAAGATATTTAAAATTTACACCTTAATAGCATCTATAGAGTTACAAAAATGTAAAGGACCAACCAGTCTCCGTTGTTCTTCCAGAAAACCAGTTAATAAAGGATAGAAATTGAACTAATCATTACATGCATTTATGTTCATTTATTTATTTTCAGGATTACACATTGCAAGCACATGCCTCCTCACTCAACCATCGCAGTTTCAGTCTGTATCTATTAATAGGCATAAAAGAGAATCTCTGGTTATTGCTACTTTCTTGGTTTTTTGAGAAAGTGTGTGGTTGTAATGAGAAACACTATGAACAATATTATTTCTAAGTTCCCATGTGTTAGAATTTTTTAACTTCAGATTGAGCAAAATTTAAAATTAATAAAATTAAGGTCACAAAACTGCTTCCTCAAAAAAAAACATAAAACCGATCTAATGTAAATGGTAAATTAATTGATAATAATATCAATAGGTTTATGATGGTAATTAGCATCAATTGCGTATCTGCCAGAAGGAGTGAAATTATTCTTGTAATATTTAAAAGATCTTTCAGAAATGTGACACAATTTGAATCATATTATACCACAGGTATGTTCTTCAAACAGTAAATTGCAATGAATGGGTAACAATGCACATGATTTCATAAACAAATTTGTGACAATGTAACACTCTGGTCATGATTTGACATTTAGGAAAAGAGAGAATTTCAGTAATGAAACTTCCGAATTATATATTCTCTAGTTTATGGACATTTTATTCTTGTTTCATATTATTCAAATGATACAAAAAGGTAGAATTTTCATTTTACCCTAAGTGCTGCCTTTTCAATATTTTGTTAATTTGAACTGCACAATATATTAAGATTTTTGTGGGGCCTAATTGCATGTAATAAGTTTGAAACATTTATGGGTCTGTTGGATGAATACTAAAATTAAATGCTAAATTTAAAAGAAATAGATAATGTCAGAGCTACCCCTCAGGAGAGTAAGAATAATCTCACTAGTATCCTTACATACAGATGAGGAAGGACACCACTTCGACTGGGACAACACATCCATCCTAGCATAAGCCAAATAGAGACATGCACAAGGATTCGTAAACAATGGCATTCCAACCGGAACTCTATCAACAAACACATCGACTTAGATCCTATTTACCAGCCCCTGAGAAAAAGAATTGGAAATGACATCACCACAGGAAATGACATCAACACAGGAAAAGATATCACCAACCCAAAGAAACCTAAACACAAAAATAGCACCATACTACCAGTGCTTCATCCGGAGACTCACTGATGATGTTACCTAGTATGGTGACGAGACATCTGAAAACAAACCTTCCAGCTCAGAGAGCAAATATACATCTAGAACCTCAACCTGAGCTACAAGTCTTCTCAAAGCTCACTACCCCTCAGGGTCTTTGAAACTGTGTGTGAGCTCTTACTCCATTTCTCTGTTTTGAATCAGTGTAAAGGCATGCCTGATCCAAAAAGATAACAGACAATTTTCAAAAATATTTGTATAAAAATATTGGGCTGAACTTTACTGTGTTGTTCAGGACATCAGCATCATGGTGAAAAATGAGTTATGAGTATGCTTGCCAGCATCAGACTGATTTATCAATTTTAATTCAAACATGGCAAGCGACTCTTGATGCTGCTTGGCCAGTTAGATGGGAGACAACTTTGAACAGATTAATTAGGAGCAGGAATAAGTCATTCATGCCCTTGAGCCTGCTCTGCATTCAATACCTTCACAGATGATCTGATTGTTGCCTGAATTCTATCTTACTGTCCAACGCTAATTACGAGTGACCTGAAGCTTCAACACTATCACTGGATGAATTGAACACTCTGGAGGCAAATCAGAGACTTTGGTGAACCTCAAAGTAGAAACGCCCTTGGACAGGGAGGTAAAAAGTCAGGATAGCCAAGCACTGGATAGTCCCTTCCTCTGTGCTGTTGGGCCTGCCTGCCTATATGCAGCATGCATCTTTGGACCATGAAGACTCTGGTTCTGATGACCCTGTAGATTCCCAATGGGAGTACCATCATGATGCTGACAGCCACTTCATGCAGCAGGGGCTGCTTCATTGTCAGAAAAATGCCAGTAGCCCCTTAAATGGTTGTTAATTGGATCTTGAATTATGAAAGGTGGCTGCAGGCTTGAGGTGGGTAGCCAATGTTCCTTGCAACCTGCCATTAGGAAACTTCTTCAGCATTCACTTGTCACTTGGGATATTTGCTCTATTTTCAATCCCTTTGACCACAAACTCTATTTTACAAGCCCTGTATTTTTGTGGATAGGCTGGATTTTATCACAGACTGTGGTCGCACCTTAGCTTTTTTCTTTAACTGTAAAAATACACAGAATTTTTATAAAAAGTGTACATACATTGTCACAAATGCAGTTCACTTCTGTACCGTATCATGTCAAGTAAACAAACAGCACTTGAGTTTGACTCTATCTCAACAAGGAACAAGTGAGAACTGCAGATGCTGGAGATCAGAGTTGAAAAATGTGGTGCTGGAAAAACACAGCAGGCCAGGCAGCATCCGAGGAGCAGGAGAATCGACGTTTCGGGCATAAGCCCTTCTTCAGGGATGAGGGGCAGAGGAGATGACCTTGGGGGGTGCAGTGAGAGAGGGACTCACAGATCCTTGTAGAAGGAGGAGGAGAGCTTCTTCAAGGTAGGCATCCTTGCAAGAGAATTCGCAGTAGGTTAAGATCAACTCGGGGAAAATGAGGACAGCAAATGCTGGAGATCAGAGTTGAAAAATGTGGTGCAGGAAGAAGGGCTTATGCCCGAAACGTCGATTCTCCTACTCCTCGGATGCTGCTTGGCCTGCTGTGTTTTTCCAGCACCACATTTTTCAACTCTATCTCAACAAACCAAGATTTTACGTACAAGATTATATTTGCTTACATTGAGGCACTAGGAGGGTTCAGTAACTGAACAAGCCCCCAGTTAACCTTCACAGAAAGATCTCAGACAGTGGCATTTCCCCACTGTACCTTGGCAACAGCTGCCCTAGACTTTACATCCCTCAGCACATAGTCTCGGACCTTGGAATGTGCCAGGCTGCAACATTCGGTCGAGGTCAACTCCTTGTTCTGGAAGACCATTAAGTTTTGAACAGCATCTTTCACCGAGTTGCTAGTCCTACAGGCGCAGTCGATATTTGTCTTGGTGTGTGTCCCGAGAAACAGACCATAGAGCACAGAGTCCATGTCATGGAGCTGCTCGGGATGAACCTCAATTAAAAAAAACACTGCATGTTTCTCCACACTTGCTTTGCAATGCATGTTCTATCAGGAGATTTATGGTAGTCTCGATACCCCCGAAGCAGCTTCGAGGACAGCATGCGGTGGCACAGACTGACCAGGCGTACAAGAAGGATCTAACAGGTGGTGTCTTCCTTACTTCCAGCCAAGCAACTGCTGGTCTCTTATCTAAAATACAAACCATTTGATTTGGAATTGTTGCTGCTATTTTACCAGTCCCTCGTCTTCCCCTTGCCCTGTTTCCTCTACCTGGGAGCTGGTAACATTCAGTTTAACATTTTTGATCCTGATTCTGAGAAGTATTTCCAACAGAACAAATTATGTATTGTAATATAAATTAAATGATCAAAATACTTAACATGCTTTACTTTAGCATTTAGCTAGAAAACAAATCTGGAGAAGGGAGATTGAATCATGTTTTTCAGTATGAGAAAAATATAAATTGGAAACTCATAGAAAATAGTAAATATACTAGTTAAATGATGACATACCTCCTCCATCTGAGAGAAATAGTTGTATGAAAGAAATACTGCTGTTAACCAGTACTTTTTTTTATGTTCCAAATCACACAGGTTTGAATCATGCAGAGATTATTGTTGCAAAATTATCATATTTTGCTGTGACTATGACCGTGGAATATTTTTGAGTAACCTCCTACCCTCTTTTATATGAAATTAAAATTGAAAACTCTGGAAGTACTCAGCATGTCTAGTAGCATGGGTGAAGAGAGAAACAGAGTTAATGTTCAGATCAATGACCTTTCGCTGGAAACAAAAATGAAGTGATAGGGTTTAAACAGGTAAATGGGAGGATCAACTGATTGTATTTATACTTGAAGCCATAACTGCACATTGAATCTAAATGCATTCCTTTTGCTATTGTGATGCTGTGTACTCAGAATAATGTCATCATTAATCTCCAGAGCCACATAAATGATGATTTCACAATATTCTCACTACAATGCATCAATATTATCAGTGTTTCTTTTTTCTTCAAATGCATAACCTTCGAAAAGACAATTTCTGCATCATTCAGCTATGATGCATCATCTTGTCTCCAAGATTTTAGATTTTTTTCAATGAAAGTTGCATTTCAAGTATTTAATTAAAATGTCTTCATCTTTATTTACACTTGAATACATGAATTTCTGAAACAACTGCATTTTTAAATAATATTTATGTATAATTTTGCAAGCTGGACTTAATTGATGTTATCTAGTATTTTCAGAACTCAATATGATTTATGCTTTCCTCATTTTAGCCACTCTTCATGTAATTAGATTCCTATTGTGTCCTATGATCAGATTCTTCCTTTGGCACAGAACTGATGGGCATCTGTTCGATGAAAGCAGCAGCAAATGTCTAATCACAATTATATTGCCAAGCCTAAAATGGATTTCAGCACTTGCTAGTGTTTCAAATGATCACCAGTCTCTATATCACCACCAAGTGCATAACAAGCACAGACAAACTGATCAAACAAAACATGACCATCAACTTATTCATGACTTTAATTAGTGTTCAAACTTACTTTCATGATCAACATTTTCTTTCATAAATGAACTAGTAACACTTCATACAGTGTGGAAAGTTTATTACAAAAACCATGGCATTCCCAATTCCAATCCTGTATTCTCATTTTAAGCACTGACTTTTAATTGTTAAATGGAACTGTTTGAACATTGCAGCTGTTACATCCCTACATGCTTGAAGAAAGATGACTGCATTTGAGAACAGTGGATATTAGCATATATATGCCCAGCTCCTAAGACAATTGATAGAAAGTAGAATAACTCTTTTAATCCATGATTTGGAGATGCTAGTGTTGGACTGGGGTGTACAAAGTTAAAAATCACACAACACCAGGTTATAGTCTAACAGGTTTAATTGGAAGCACTAGGTTACTGAGCGCCACCTGATGAAGGAGCATCGCTCCGAAAGCTAGTGTGCTTCCAATTAAGCCTGTTGGACTATAACCTGGTGTTGTGTGATTTTTAATCTTTTAATCCAAGCTGAGCTTTTAGAACTCTACTGCATTTGTTGTGACATTCTTACTTTTTTCTGGACAAGGTCTCAGCCTTGTGCAAAACTCAGCAGGGAGTCAAGAAAGGATCTGAAACTCTGGTGCAATGCACTCAAGAGGTCTTTTGCTGACTCTTTGACTTTTTGACATTAAATTATCAACAAATATGTTTAAATTGGGAGATCAAGTGTGGACAAATAACTAGAATAACTGTGTGTGTTCTCAGCATCTCCCTTTACAGTTTGAAAGCATGGACAATTTATGCAAACTAGCAGAAGCAATTGCATTGCTTCCACCTCCACTGCCTTAGATGAATATTGGACATCTAGCAGGATGGAGTACTGAATATGGAAACAAACAAGGATCCCTGATGTGTTTGCTGCCTTGAATCAGTGGGACTCCAATGGCTGAGTTAAAGGCTCTACCATGTGGAATACAATTGTATCCCCCAAAACTGTGCCCTATGATGAGGGCTATTCAGATAAGACAAACATATCACCCACAACTGTGCTACAAAGAGGTCTGTAAGCTATACCTCATGTTGACACTGATCTAAATCAATACACAAGAAGTCCCTGCTGCTAACAGAGTGTATAGAGACCAGCAGCTAGGAAGGAAAAAGTGGAAAATGCAGCTGACAAAAAAAAAGACCAGATGGCACAAAGGAGACCAATTGGAAGGAGAAAACATCAGTTCATCTCAATCAATGGTATCAGCTAGAAACTGTCACTTGCAAACCATAGCCAAAACAGAAAAAGTCCATTCCTGAAGAGGTATACACCTCCACCACAGTCCATTGTCTTCTGATGTCAATGGGCTATAAACAGAATTCGTAGAGAAACTGGGTTCAAGAATTCTCAGGATGATTGTTGCAGAGGCTGGGAATTTTATAAGCATATCAGTGTCTTTTTAGTTGTATGACAGTCGATATATGCCTGCATTTGAAATTATTTCAAAACAAATTCCAGTTGGAGAGTGAAGCTCTGTGTTAACACAGTGGCACATATCTCAGTTCAATTCTTACATGCAGGGCTGCTCTAAGTGGAAGGTTATGGCATAAAACTGTGCAGAGGGCATGCAATATTAGGGATGTGGAAGAACATAGAAACTAGAAGCAGGAAGGGTCATTTGGCTCTCGGAGATAGCTGATCCTTCATCTCAATTCCATATCCCAGCTTTCTCCCTACCCCTTGATATCTTTAAAATCTAAAATGTAAAGCTTACCCATAAACAGGCCAAAGACACAAATGAATTTAATGCAAGAAGCAACAGTTTGGATGTTATAGATGAGTTAAATGGGCAGAAAACATTAAGACCCACGAGTTGAGAATGGTTCTCTGGTCATAAATCAAGCAAATAGATAAAGTAAGTAGGAGCATATGGATCTCTGTGGCTGGAGGTTACTGCTGAGAGCAGTTGCCTGGTCCTGGGATTTGTGGTATGTTGATCTCTGAGGCTGGCAGCGGCAATGTGATTAGTATACATGGCTAGTTTTGAATTGAACAAATGGATGGATGACGCTGATCTTGGTTGTAAGTGATGGACTGTTCTCCTCTCAGACCTTCATAAAACCAGCAAAAGCCAAAGTAGGTCACTTTGTAAAACATTCCTCTGTTTGAGAAGGGCAAAGTCAGTATTCTCCATCTCAAGAAGCTGTCTTTTATTCCAATTATTTTTACCTCTTAAGAGTCCATTTTGTTGTTTAATTCTGTAAGCTTTGTGTCAATCATTGGTTATTGTTTATTCAATTGCAAATTGGAAGGGGGAAATATGTAAGATAATCCCCTAATTTATGTTGGAAGCTGATAATGCCATATTGTGTTGATCATCTGCTAGGACATCCTGTCTAACCTTGGACAGTTAGTTCACATGTAGGTCATGAGGTCACCATCCCCCCTCTTCACCTTTATCAGATTTAAACAAAAGGAATTCATAGGATGTGAGCATCACTGGCTGGGTCAGCATTTATTGTCAATCCCTAGTTCCTCTTGAGAACATGGTGGTAAATTGTCAGATTGAACCACAACAGTCCCTGTTCTGTATGTTGACTGACAGTATGTAGTAGATCAGCAATGACTTGATTCAGTGCCTGTGCTAGAGAAACGTCCTTGGCAGAGGTAATGACCTTCACTCTCCTGTCTTTGTCAGCCCAGAAAGATGCCATGGGAGCTTTCTTTATGAGATACAGGGAGAGCAATTCTTATAACATGAAATACATTTCTCACAATTGTACAAAGTTATTATATATTGATTTCTTACCGTAGTATTCTCACAAGCAATGCATGTCAATTGAAGAGCTCCATGCACAGAAAAATGCTGTGTGCATGTCTATAACAGCCAGAATAATGAGATTAAAATATTGTGTTATAACTTTATTGTAACTGAGTGCCAAACTGTTCATGTGGAGCAGAAGACAGAGACATTCTAGAGACTAATATTGTAAAGCTTTACTCTTTTCAATAAGATCAGTCACCAGCAGGGCTAAATTCAGCTGACATAAAGTTACAAGACGTGCACTAATGAATGCAAGCCATTCTACAAAAATGGGAGAAACTGAAGACAGCAGATGCTGGAGATCAGAGTCGAGAGTGTGGTGCTGGAAAAACACAGCAGGTCAGGCAGCATCCGAGGTGCAGGAGAATTGATGTTTCGGGCATAAGCCCCTCATCAGGAATACATCCATTCCTGGTGAAGGGCTTATGTCTGAAACCTTGGAGAGCCTGTACTTTCAGAATAAGTTCACTATACATGCTTTTAGATACAGGAATTGAGCCAGAATTCCTTTCACTCCCTTTAGGAAATCCCTGGATTCACTTTGTCAAGTTATTGGAGTACACCCAGAAACTGTTCAGCCATATCACAGAAAGATCCTGCAGTCTCAGGCAGGGTATTCCTGCCAGAGAATGTTTATCAGAGGAAAAGTTAAAAGAAACTTTTAGAGATTGAATTTTGTTTTAATTCAGCATTTGAACAATATGTGACAAATATTATGGAAAAGAGGATTCTAATTGTTGGGTTTAATTCCCTTCAACGAAAGCTAAATTTGGAAAACGTTTTCTGAAAGATAGCAATACTTACCTCACAAAATGTTAAAAATTGAAACAGAGAGCAAGCCACATCTGATCTGGTACTTAGTAATGAATTTGAGATGATAGCCATTTATAGTTTGGGAACAGTAAGACCTTTGATATTTTATCATGAATAGTAGATACTGCTATTGAAATTAATATAACCTTTATAACTTGAAATAGGAGAAGAGAAAACAATTTGGGGAATATAGCAAACAAAGCTGAATTGATTTTAAGGATATATTGGAAAAGAAATTGAATAAATACATACAACACAGAAGTGATCTGATTGTGGCCTGAACTCTACATTCATACTGATACCTGAGAAGCATCAGCTCCCTTGTTAGTTAAAAATCATCTATCTCTGCCTTTCAACCTGTAGCATTTCTCAGTATATTCCAAAAAGCCTTGATCTTTGGAGAATAATTTTCACTTCTCTATCTTAAATGGTAGAACCCTTATTTTTGAAGTCATCCTTGATTATAGTCTCTCCCAAAAAGAGAAACATTTGCTCAACATTCATCCTGTCAAGACGTCTCAGGATCTTGAATTGCTCGATAAGATCATCTCTTGTTCTTCTAAGCTCTAATGGATATTTCCCCAGCCTGTTTAATCTTTCCTCATGAGAGATGTCTACCATCCCGGTCACTATAAATATCACTGCAGTTTTGGTGTCATGAGCATATAGACACAAAAGGAAACTTTCTGCAGTTTGCTTCCACGTTTTGTCCTGATAATTATTAATAAATGTGAAGATGTTCACAATTCACACAAGACAGCAGTATTATAGGTTATAAGTTTCACTGAAGAGCTTCCAAAGAGGGTGCCAGGTATGCATATGATTTTTGTAGTCCATTCACCTCCTTCCCTTAATTGCACGAAGACACTGAATTGTATCGAAGATGGTAATCTAATCCAGTGACTCACATAGACATAAAAGGGGAAATCTTTTTGTACTCATTAGGGAATGACCTTATCACTGAAATATTAATTACATTGGATCAATTCTGCATGATATCAATGTGTGAATCTAAAAAGAACTGCTTTTCGATTAAACATTTGGGCACTGTGCCATTATTATCGAAGGTTTTGTCCTTAATTTACAGTGCTTAGTTTTGTACTGTGTAAAATGTCCATTTGTGTTCAAGACCAAGGTCTGCATGAAAGACTATGGTTACATTTTTTTGCTAGATGCATAAAAATCAATTTTTATTGCATCTATGGATTCGGCAATGAACTACTTTGATTCAGACAAAGTATATTTTGACATTAGTTCTCAACACATGAGTGTCACTGGCAAAGCTTATATTTAATCTATTCGTCATTCTTAGTTCCCTTGAGGGTTGAGCTGAAAAATGTGTTGCTGGAAAAGCGCAGCAGGTCAGGCAGCATCCAAGGAGCAGGAGAATCGACGTTTCAGACATAAGCCCTTCTTCAGGATTCCTGAAGAAGGGCTTATGCCCAAAACGTCGAGTCTCCTGCTCCTTAGATGCTGCCTGACCTGCTGCGCTTTTCCAGCAACACATTTTCAGCTCTGATCTCCAGCATCTGCAGTCCTCACTTTCCCCCTTGTGGGTTGATACAACTAAGTGGCTTGCTAGGCCACTCAGAGGTCAACCATATTGTTGTTTAGACTGGATTAATTAAGGACACCAGATTCTTTTCCCTGAAGGACAACAATTCACAAGGTGGGCTTTTAGAACATTCCAATGACTTTTAACAAAACCAGTTTTATTTGAAGAACTGAGTGCAAAGTCTCAAACTAGCGTGATAGGATCATTTTATTCACTCATCGGATGTGAATGTTGCAATAAGGCCAGTGATTGCTACCCAATTCTAGGTGTCTATCAGAAGTTGAGGTGAGCCACCGTTCTTAACAATCTGTGGCAAAGATAATCCCATAATGCTGATAGAAGCATAGAAAGATCCAAAATAGGCACAGGAGTAGTTCATTCCACCCTTTGCACCTGTTGTGTCATTCAGTATGATCATGGCTATTTGTCTAACTCGGAACTCTGTTCTTACCTTCTCCTCATATCCTTTGATCCCTTTATCTCTAAAGAACCATATCTAACTTCTTCTTGAAAACATACAATATTTTGGCCTCAACCACTTTTGGTGACAGATGATTCTACAGGTGCACTACTCTCTGGGTGAAGTCATTTTTCCCCCTCAGTCTGAAATGGTCTATCCCTTATCTTTAGACTGTGATTGTTAGAGAGGAAGTTCTGGGATTTTGACCCAGTGACAACAAAGGAAGGTTGATATATTTCTGAGTCAGGGTGATCTGTGACTTGAATGCAATTGGAATGTAGCTATATTGCCATGTATCTGCTGCTCTTCCTTCGAAGGAAGAGTAATTGGAGAATTGGGTGTGTTGTCTTGACACTACCTCATTGCATTTTGGAGATGTTCAGTCACATTGTGGAGATGGTGAGCAGAATGAATGTTTGAATTGAAAGATAAGATATCATTCAAGTACACTAAGACAGGACTATTAAATAGGCCTTCTCCTATTAATTTTCCTCAATTGTCCAACGACATTCATACCTGGACTAAGTGCGGTAAAGAAAAACCTCTGATTCACCATCACTTGAATTGCTAGAAATCTATAATATTCTTGGAGAATTATGTTGATGGTTTTCATCATCTTCGGCTGTGCCATAATTCTTGTTATCTGTGCAACATGCCCCAAAAATGATCATTTGCTTTAAGAACTCATATTTGTCATTCACTGTCAAACAAGCATTTTGTAACATCCTCAAGGCCTTCATTACTCTGTCATCATGTTGGGAATGTCATTCATTTATTAGAAAACAGTCATCATCCACAAGAAAATCTCACATGTAGATTTGACACCAAATGTTCATAAGGTGTGATGAATGTCATTAACGCTTTGGAGATCTCACCCAAGGATTGTTGTCAGAAGCTGCTGTTAACATTCAATTTGGTGAAGATTGTGCTATTTACAAATTTACCTAGGATCTTATCATAGGCCATTAGATGTATTTCGTTGTGATGCCTTGTTGAGATGTATTAAGTTAACAGCAATTTTCATGAATCTACTTATTTTAGAATCTTGCATCATAACCAATTATTAAATGGTGTGTATGACTTTTGAAGCAATTCACTTTTGAAGAATACCTTTAATCTCTACTTCTATTTTGTTTTTATTAGTGTGTGAGACCTTCCTGGATGTGAACAAGGAGATCCGTTTGAGTGCAGATCAATGCCTTCAGTGTGATGTAGTGTTCTGTGTCTTATTTCAACATAGTTTTTAATGAGTTTTGGGACTTGTTGTCTGAACCAATTTGCTGATTTCTGATTGATAGTCATGTCTAGCTTAAGGAGGCAATTGAGGAATGTACAGAAAGTGCTGCTGAGCAGGGTGCAAACAGCTCATTAACATTTCATGGTTTCAATAATTTATTTATCTCTGTGACTTAATTTTGCCTGAAACTGGCCTTTGATTTTGAAACTCATTCCTCTTGACTGTGCAGTTGGACAGATGAAGACTGGAGGATAACTATCCTGAGCCATTTAAGGTTATCTGGCAGAACAGGAACTGTAGCCTATTTCTAAAGTATGATGGTCATCATTAGCAAATTTTCCACTTCAGTATTTACCAACCTGATCTGCAATTTCCTCATAGGAAATATTTCTCTCTAAGGGATTGCCTTTAAAAGTGGTTGCATTGTTTTCTCTTAACAAGCTTCAGCATGTATGGGGGGCTGCATTATTTAGAAACATTGACGATAGGTTCGGACAAAAATTCACCAGTCACCCAAGTGAAAAATGAATGCTGTTTTTGTGATTCCCTTCAGACAGTGTGTGCCACATATTTCAGACTCAGTGGGTCTGTCAGCATTGTCACCATATTGTAAATTCATATCTATTCACTTGTAAATCATTATTAACAAGTTTTACTAATGTACAACTAAGAAATTATAAGAGATGGCATCTCCTGGAACCTGACACAATCTGCTTCTTATACCATGTGGTGTGGTGCCACCATGACATAGTTCCTTTTACAGATGTTCAGTGTATACATTCTAAGTAATGAGAGAGTTAACCCATTACGCTACAACCATGCACCTTTGGGGAGGAGAAAGCATATTGATAAAAACTATAATATGGGTTTGCAAAAGAAAATACCAATTTAATGACTTATGGAAAGATTAAAATTATTTTCCAACAGCCATCAATGAGTGAGCATCACCATCAATAAGGTGTTTGATTATATGAGCTGGGAGTAAGAGAGAATGCTGGGTATTTCAGTGCTTCGGAACATGGTTCTATAAGATCTAAGACCTGCATTTTAATTAAGCCCAAAGAGTCAATGTCATTTTTTATTTTTTTTATTATGCAAAGCTAGACAGCATTGATTTAAGTTGTCTTGCTTAATTTACCATTGGAAATATGTTAATAACAGAAAACTTGCTTTGAGTTTGTCAGTAATTGCTCCAAACTGTAAAATTCAGGGGCGTTATTGACAAACAAGTTAGGAGAGTGACCCTTCCCATTTGTGTAGTTAAAGGACACGCATTCTGAGCAGATTAACTCTACAATATATCACTGTTATTGTAATTTGTAAATGAAACAGAGCTCACCTGCATCATTAAAGTGTGTAGCTTATATTTCACTTATTGGACTTTCATCTGAATGATAGCTAAACTTACGAAAACAACAATTGTAAACGTGCAGATCATAACAGCAACAATAAATAAATCTAAACTCTGATGGGGAGTATACCATGTATTAGGGGTTTGTGTCCATTTTCCCAATCACATTTGGAACACCAGAAATGCCAAACAATTTCTCACTTATGCCCCTAAAATCAAATATGAATTTAAGATCTAAAATCTTTCAATAGAAATGAGGAGGAATGGGATCCATTGCAAGTGCATTGTAAAGTGAGAGGACTATTCACAAAAAAATCAATTGAGGGCAGCCAAAAAGCCTATTATAATTATTACCATATTATGATTATAATTTATTTTCAGTTTGAGGGAGGGATGAATGGGTTCAAGAAAAGTATTTTAAACTTAACCAAAAACAATTATGAAGAGCATGAAAGCATACCAGTAAATTAGGTTAACCTATAGGTTTGTAGAGATTCTGTGGCAGGCATTTAAGGTTATATAAATAATTCCAATGACAGAAAATTTCCAAATAGAGGACCCACTGTCCCTGGCTAATGAAAAATATTAAGCACATTATCAGTTTTAAAGAGCATGGAATTAAGCAAGATGGGGAGTAGGTTGAAAGATTGAGCATAATAGAAAAAAAAGACTGATTTAAAAAAAGTAAAGAAAGGGAACATTTAGAATGTGAAGGAAAGATAGCCGGAAACAAAGAGTGAGTGTTTCTATAGCTATCTTAAATATGAGTTAACAAAGGATGTGTTTTTTTTAATGGAAAGTGAGTCTGAGGAATTAATGTTTGAGTACAAGGAAAATGTGACCTAGGAAAGCATAAGATCTATTCATCCTGTTTTCAAACTGGTGTCTGACTTGTCCAATAGTAACATCAACTAGAAACATAACACACCCTATCTACCACCTTCAACATCCACTCCCTTTACACTGAGGCACAATGGCAGCAATGTGAGCATTTACAAGACACATTGCAACAACTCAATAAGGTCCATTGGAGAGCTCCTTCCAAATCTGCAAATGGACCACCATAATGACAAAAGCAGCAAATATACAAGACCTCAAATTTCCTGCCTAAGTCTCACATTATTCTGAATTGCAACTATACCACTGTTCCTTCACTTTCACAGGGTCAAAGTTCTGGAACTCCCTCTTTGACACAAAGTAGGTACATGTAAATCACATGGGCTATTCGGGTAGCTGACTTTTCAAGAGCAGGTAGTGATGAGGAATAAATCCTGGCTTAGCCATGACACCCTCATTTCAGGAATGATTTTAAAAAAGCTTTGTCTTTAAATTTGGTACCTATGTAATTAACCACAAATGGCAAGTCCTTTCTCTGGAATTTTGCTATCTCTTTAAAAACATACAATTTGCATGCTCTGAAATATCCACTTAAAAGCCTTATTTAAGTTTGAAGCATTGTGCATGGACCTGTTCTTTTCTTCTTCATATTGAAAGAAAAATGTAAATATATTATGATCACTACTACCTAGGAGTGCCTTCACAAAAATAATGTTAGTCCTACCTTATTGCACATTACGAAGACTAATATATAAGTCAACCTTTGTTTTTCAGGGTCTCTTCCTGACCATCTCTGCAGCCTTAATGGGCATGATTTGCATATTTTTGATTGAAATGCAATACCTGCATAATCACATGTTACATGCGCCATGTTACGTGCAGCAGTATATATTTGCCCAACGTGATTTTCAAATCATTAAATTGAATGTTGATAACCTTATATATACTGTATATATTTACTCATGTAATATTTACATGCATATGTTTGACCTGTGCATACAAATATCTACGGTACCTTATGGCAGCCCTCAACCTTGTCTTCCCACTGTTGCCTCAGTTTCTTAGAAGTCGGTGTTGCGTACAGTTGTGCTCTGAACTTATTGTAAAACTTCGCCTAATGTTTCTGACAAAATGGCATCATGAAGAAACAAGTGTACAGCACAATTTAAACTAATTGTTATTGAAGTTGCAGAGAACAACAACCAAAGCAAGGGAGTTCTGTGTTTCTGTAAAACTTGTTCGAGATTGGAGGAAAACCACACAGTTAAAGGCTATGCCAAAACAGAAGAATGCCAACTGAGAAAAGCTGAACAAGTGGCCACAACTAGAAGAGATTGCTGTCTGGATAATTCAGTGTTGGACTCGACAATGTATAAGAATACACACTAGAAACGAAGCAAAAAAAAAGATGGATTCAGTGATTGCAAAGCCAGTGCTGGATTAGATTAGATTAGATTACTTACAGTGTGGAAACAGGCCCTTCGGCCCAACAAGTCCCCACTGTGCCACCGTGCCGCCCCCTAACCACTGTGCCACCGTGCCGCCCCCTAACCACTGTGCCACCGTGCCGCCCCCTAACCACTGTGCCACCGTGCCGCCCCCTAACCACTGTGCCACCGTGCCGCCCCCTAACCACTGTGCCACCGTGCCGCCCCGGTTGGTGCAGTAGTTTTATGAAAAGATATGATTTAGTGCTTAGACAGAGAACCAATATTGCCCAATGTCAAGCAGCAGATGTTAGTGACAAGTTAATTGGGTTCCATCACTTTGCAATCAGAAGTTGGAAGAAAAACGTGTCCGGACACTCGTGCATCGGCAACATGGATGAAACCCCAATGAACTTTGATATACCAGGGAACGGAACTGTGGTCAAGCTTGGAACAAAAACAGTTTTGGTTAAGACTATTGGCCATGAAAGGAGTTGATTCACTGTTGTACTTGGTTGTATGCAGATAGAATAATGTTCAAGTCAATGGTGAATTTTAAGTGGAAAGTTCTGACCAAACAGAAATTTCCGAAAGGCATTATTGTCCTTGTTCATGAAAACGGGTGGATGGATGAAGGTGGCTGCAAGACTTGGATTAGGGAGGTCTGGAATATGCAACTGGGTGGACGCAGAAAAGAAAAAAAGCTTACTGGTTTGGGATATGTTCAGGTCACACAGAGTGAAAAGTGTTATCAGTGAACTTCGAGCTAACAATACTGACATTGCAACGATTCCTGGAGGCCTTATGACCATGGTGCAGCCACTGGATGTTAGCATCAATATACCTTTTAAGGACTTAGCATGGAAGATGTGAGACGCTTGGGTGCAAAAAGGTGAAAAAAGCTTCACAAAGGGTGGCAACAAGTGTGTACTACATTACTTGCAAGTGGATGTGAGGGATGTGGGTGGATGTGTGTGTTTTGTTGAGTCCTGGAAGGAGACAAGAACTGAAATTATATTGGAAGCCTTCAAAAAATGTTGAATTTCTAATGGTTTAGATGATAAGGAGGATGACTGTTTATGGTCAGCTGGAAGTGATGGCCAATCAATTGATGATCCCCTTGAGAGTGCAGATGAAGATGATCTATATGATGATATGCTTGACCCAGACATCTGGAATGAATTATTCAGTGGTGCAACTAATGAGGATCGTGAATTTGAAGGATTCTGATGGACATTTGCATGTGCTAGTAACTGTTGTTTAAACCAGCTATTCCATAATATCTGTGATATATGGTGAGAAGAGTGTTTTGTTGTAAATATCAGTTTTTTTAACGTAAAGTGTTTATCACATATTATTAATAATTTCATGCGGTCCTTTCTAAATGAAATACTATCAGTTGTTTTTAAAAAAATTCTTTGGTGCTCCTCTTTATTTCATGAATTGTGTGCTGTTCAAATACCCCCAGTTGATAGCCTCACCACCTGCTGTTAAGTCTATTAACTTTTCTACATATGTGTAGACCTACATCCACTTCAAGGTACTGGTAACTGGAATACAGTATGACAGTACCGTTGTACCATAGCAAGCAGAATGGAGATAGTTATTTTGTTGATAAATATTCAATAATGGCCATAATTCTTTTTTTCTTTTGTTATTCTTTATAGACGATTGGCTCTTGTTTGTCCATTTTTGACTCATACCAAGCATGAATTTCATCCCCTCAAAAACAATACCTCCTATATAAGTCGACTCCTAATTTCAGCTGAAAAACAATCTTCAAAACTCGACTGATACATGAGTGTATACGGTAGTTTAAAACTGTAAAGATGCAGCAATTTAACACATTCTTCTAAGATAGCTATGGAAAGAAATAAGATTAGGATTGATGGTTTGATATAGTGCAGTGCCAAGTCAATTGTAATTGATCGGTGAAAAAAAACTTGTTTCAAAATGTATATAGTGATAGCATGGCAATTTTGATGGTCTATCTTCTAATAATTTGGTGCAATACTATTTTAGAGTTACTTATTCACTGCTGCAGTGCAACAAATCCTAGCAAGGTTGATATCTCTGCCTCAAAATTCAGAATGTGTGAAATTGTTCAGAGATAAGTGCAGCTCCAATTGTAACGAGTAAGAATTGCATGTATGAATACAAAGGGAACTAAGATTGGCCACTACTCTGCCAGGCAGTCTTTTAATTGGGTGCTCCATTTTCTGAGTGTGTTACCCACTTTCAACCTGAGTCATTTGTGGCAGATAGGGAGAAGCTGGTCCCACTCAGGAGAATTCAAGAACAAAATGGCAGCAATTAGTAGTATTTTCCAAAACAAGCAATCATAAGATGAGAAAAATGTTTTCATGCAGTGACTGGTTAAGGACTGGAATGCAAAGTCTGATAGCCAAGTGAGAGTAAGTTCAACAAAGGTTACCAAGCAGGAAATATCCTGTTTTTTGAAAAGGAACAATATGCAAGGTTATAGAAGAAGACACGCAAATGATATGAAGTGAAATGTATATTTACAGAGCTGGCGTAGACAGAATGGGCTAAATAGCCTCTTCCTTCAGTTGCTTCTGGAGATGAGGGGTTTGTTTTAAGAAGAAGGATTGAGCCGTTTAGATCTGTACTTTCTGGAGTTTTGAAAAATGAGAGGAGATATAATTGAGGTACATGAGATGCTAAAGGGAGTTGACAAAATAGATGTGGAAAAGATTTCCTCATGTGGGGAAATCTAGAATGAGAGGCCCTAGTTTTAGGATTAGGGGTGACAGATTTAAAACAGGTGAGGAGAAATTACTTTTCTCAAAAGATTGTAAATTTGCGGAATTTACTCCCCAGAATGCAGTGGATGCTTGGATATTGAGTAAATTTAAGGGGGAGATAGACCATTTTTAATAATAATGAGCTGAAGGGTTATGGAGAGCAGGTAGGCAAGTGACGATGAGGCCAAGATGAGATCAGCCATAATCATAGTAAGTGGTGGAGCAGGTTCAAGGGGCATAATTGTCTACTCCCATTCCTAGTCTCTTTGTTCTCATGCAGTGTAACAACTTCCATGATTCCTGGGCCTGGGACTTGGGCCAAGATATTCTCACATGAATATTACACAAAGCTGGAATATAATTTGGCTCATTGCATTCATTTCAGCACAAAATGGTCTGACTGACAGGATCTTCATGCCAACTTGATTAGATAGGGTTGGGTGGTGTTGGTGATAGATGTGGAACAAAATCAGCCACATCAACCACATCTGAAAATCTAAAATGGCTGCCAGTGATGATGAACACCGTGGAAAGATGGTTACTTGGTAAACTTGAAATTCTTTCCAGTTGTTTTCTTAAACATTAGGCTCTCTAGGCATCACAACTCCTCTTCACCCACTTAATTCCATTCCCATATATTATAATTCAAGCCCAAGATCTACTGACTCACCCAGTATTTGTCATGGGTACCATATTGAAATGAAACAATGTTCTAAGTAACTATTACAAATTACATGAATTAAAAAAAAGGCTCCCCTGTTCATTATGTTATTCAGTTTACCTAGAGTCCCTTGAAGTACATATTTGATTATAAAACGAATCAATAGTGTACATTACCCCACATCGAAGGCATTCAATCCTTTAATAATCTTTTTGTGCTTTCAAACAAGTTGTAATTATGAAAATGATAGGTTGTGTGAAAACAGTTAGACATTAATAATGCTTATAACTTTGGATAAAAACCATTCAAATTGTTAGCATAGATTATTTTTCAGCTTGCAGATGTAAGCATACGGTTGACTTTTAAACAAATACCAAATGGCAATGGATTTAAATAACTTTCACAACTTGCAAGTTTGACAGACTTTATCTGACTTCAAGAGGATTTACATTCACTCGAAAACTTTGTACCTCACATTAGGGGATAAGTATCGAGGTTTAGTGAATTTTGAGTCTGTTTGAACTCAGCATCAAATGCCTTCTTCACTATCCTATCTACCTGAGACTCCACTTTCAAGGAACTATGAACTTGCACTCCAAGGTCTCTTTGTTCAGCAACACTCCCCAGGACCTTAACATTGTGTATAAGTCCTGCCCTAATTTGCCTTTCCAAAACGCAGCACCTCACGTTTATATAAATTAAACTAAATCAAAATTGGAGGTGTAGTGGACAGCAAAGAAGGTGACCTCAGATTACAACGGGACCTTGATCAGATGAGCCAGTGGGCTGAGGAATGGTAGATGGAGTTTAATTTAGATAAATGCAAGGTGCTGCATTTTGGGAAAGCAAATCTTAGCAGGACCTATACACTTAATGGTAAGGTCCTAGGGAGTGTTGCTGAACAAAGAGACCTTGGAGTGCAGGTTCATAGCTCCTTGAAAGTGGAGTTGCAGTTTGATAAGATAGTGAAGAGGGCATTTGGTATGCTTTCACTTATTGGTCGGAGTATTGAGTACAGGAGTTGGGAGGTCATGTTGTAGCTGTACAGGACGTTGGTTAGGCCACTTTTAGAATATTGCATGCAATTCTGATCTTCCTATCAGAAGGATGTTGTGAAACTTGAACAGAGTCAGAGAAGATTTACAAGGATATTGTCAGGTTTGGAGGATTTGAACTATAGGGAGAGGCTGAATAGGCTGGGGCTGTTTTCCATGGAATGTTGAAGGCTGAGGGGTGACTTCATAGAGGCTTATAAAATCATAAGGGGCATGAATAGGACAAGTAGACAATGTTTTTTTTCCCTGGGCTGGGGAAGGTCTTCCCTTTACTCCTTCATATTATTGACCGATAGTCAGGGAGCTCTCAAGAATCCTTATCCTAAGCTAGTCAAGTGATTATTGATATGATCTCTGGGATATGGGAACCATTTCTTTAGAAATGGATACTACAGTTAACCTTGATCTGTTCTTCTCTCATGATCTACCAGAGATACATTGGGCTTTTACCTTCAGTGGGATATTTGTACCCGATGTGTTGGTACTCACGTTAGTTCCCAGAATGTAAACCCTAAATATGAAGCACATGGTACTGTAAGATTCAACAGACATTTATTACAGGACCTGATATCTACAGATACTACAATCACAGTCACTGCTCTGTTTAGACTAGTACTGAGCAATTTGGATACGAACTGTTACATGCATCCTTCAGCATGTCATGCTACAAATAACCCCAGTAAGAGTCAGCTAACATTGGGTAGTATGTCATACAGTGATTAATACCATTTGCATTAAAGGGATATTGAATACTAGCTGTGAGACTTAACACATCTTTGCTTTCTTTCAGGTGACAAGACTTAAATCAGATAAACTTTGCTTACAAATCCTCTGCATTTAATCAGCAGTAAAATATTTGAAAGTTAAAATGAATTTCATAGGTTTATTAGTTTCAGGTTAGAGCAAGTTGTTGGTTCAGGTGGCTTGACTGGTGCGCAGGCTCTGGGCAATATATTTATGATACATTGTCCAGGTTAATCATATCCAGATGTATGTTTCCCATTTTTCCTCTCGAAATAGACTTCCCTGAACAGGATGTAGAGCCAGAGGCTGCAAATTTCAGAATTAATCAGATAATGCTTAAAGATGTGACGGCGTCAGTCAGGTAAGTAAAAACAATGACTGCCGATGCTGGAAACCAGAGTCTAGATTAGAGTGGTGCTGGAAAAGCACAGCAGTTCAGGCAGCATCCAAGGAGCAGTAAAATCAACATTTCGTGCAAAAAAGCCCTTCATCAGGAATACAGGCAGAGAGCCTGAAGGGTGGAGAGATAAATGAGAGGATGGTGGGCATGGGGAGAAAGTAGCATAGAGTACAATAGGTGAGTGGGGGAGGGGATGAAGGTGATAGGTCGGGGGGGAGGGTGGAGTGGCTAGGTGGAAAAAAAGATAGGCAGGTAGGACAAGTCATGGGGACAATGCTGAGCTGGACGTTTGGAACTGGGGTGAGGTTGGAGAAGGGGAAATGAAGAAACTGTTGAAGTCCACATTGATGTCCTGGAGTTGAAGTATTCCAAGGCGGAAGAAGAGGCGTTCTTCCTCCAGGCGTCTGGTGGTGAGGGAGCGGCGGTGAAGGAAGCCCAGGACCTCCATGTCCTCGGCAGAGTGGGAGGGGGAGTTGAAATATTGGGCCACAGGGCGGTGTGGTTGATTGGTGCGGGTGTCCCAGAGATGTTCCCTAAAGCTCTCTGCTAGGCGGCGCCCAGTCTCCTCAATGTAGAGGAGACCGCATCGGGAGCAATGGATACAATAAATGAAATTGGTGGATGTGCAGGTAAACGTTTGATGGATGTGGAAGGCTCCTTTAGGGCCTTGGATGGAGTTGAGGGTGGAGGTGTGAGTGCAGGTTTTGCAATTCCTGCGGTGGGTTGTTGGGGGGCGTGGGATGGGAGGGTGGGTTGTTGGGGGGCGTGGACCTGACCAGGTAGTCACGGAGGGAACGGTCTTTGCGGAAGGCAGAAAGGGGTGGGGAGGGAAATATATCCCTGGTGGTGGGGTCT
>NC_057735.1:30005897-30021405 GCF_004010195.1 Chiloscyllium plagiosum
CAGGTGGATGGAGGCGGGGACAGGGATAAAGGTGAGGCCTTTGCTGAGGACTGATCGTTCGTCCTCAATGAGGGGGAAGTCGGGGGCATGGTGAAAACTGGTCAGGGCTGGGAGCTGGAACCCGGTGTGGGTGTGGAGCTGAGACTGGGGGCGGAGCCTGTAACTGGATTGGGTGTGGTGGTGGGGGGAATGGGGATGGAGTCATGAATGGGGTGGTATTCCCCTCAGGGTTCTGGGGGGCGGGAATGGTGACAGTGGGATCTGTGTGGGGCGTGTCAGCAGAATGCAGGTGAGTGGCGTTGGTGCGGTTTGAAGTGGTGGTGAACACAGCAGTAGGGGAGGCGGAAGTCACTGAGCGTGTGACATCAGCGATAACGTGAGGGCAGAAGTGATGTCGTGTGTGGTGCATGAGGAATTGTGAGGGTCGGAAGTGGCTGTGGGAGCGGCCATAATGTGGATGGGCATCAGTCAGTCAGCAGTTCAGGAGCCACTAAACCAAGTCATTATGGAACGATAATATCATAAGTAGGAACTGGCACAGGTTCTTTGTTGCATTGAACCTACCATTCAGTTAGAGTGTGACTGAAGTTTTGTGACATAAACTTCATTTCCTGTCTGTCACATACACTTGATTTTGATGATCAACATCTGTGTGACTCAGCCTTGAATATATTCTGTTACACACACTCCAATATGGCAGACAATTCTAAAAAGCTGAAAAAAATTAAAAACCTGCTCATTGCTGTCTTAACTGGTTGCTGTCTCATTTTAAAATGATGTACCATAGTTCTAGTCCAGATGACTCTTCATCAGAGCTCATCTCGACTTGAAGTGTTAGCTTGCTGTCTCTCCATAGATACTATCTGACCTGCCAGTTCCATAGTTCCTCACAAAAGGAAACTTGTTGAACCCATTTATCCTGTCTCCGAAGTAGGGGCATTATCTCTATGCCTTAAACACCTTACAGCATGACTGTGTTGGTGTTGCTCACTGATCTGTGGGAGAGCAGATCTAATGGAAATGCATTTTTCCTGGAAATAACAAAGATTGATATGCTTCAGTGATTGGAATGAAAACCAACTGAATTCCTCAATGAGTTGCTGATCCATGTGATTGGATTACTGTCAAGGTTGTGAGGATAGAATATTTTCCTTTGGTTTTCAGAACTCTCCACACATGGAAGATTTGTGCGGCACTGGTTTCTAATGGGTTACCTTGATTCATAGACTCAAATTGCACTAAAATCACTGAAGAATGTTTCAAAACAACTTAATTTCAGCCTTGCTCCAATTCAGGTATAATTAAGACTGCTAACTAAGAAGCTTTCTTAAGCTGCTGACCTCGGTGTCAAAATCTATTATATAGAAAAATCAATTTAATCTACATTTTGTAATTATATGCACTTATTGTAACTTGAAAGATATAGAGAGCTATTTTCATGTTACTGTAAAATGTGTGTTATCGATTGCAAACTACACTCTTGCATTGTGAAATACATTAATTAGGTGGTGAAGTTAAAGTATCTAATATTATAGGTCCCCCTGGGAAACGGGAGAATTGAGGAACACACTGATCTCTGAGGTAGTTATTTTTCAGTCTTAACTAGAACACTGGAGCTCAGCACAAACAGCATTTCTTTTGCATCTGACAATCAAAACATCTGTACGCTAATTGTGAAAAGTTCTCCTTTCCAGTAATTTTCACTATGTTTTGATCAAGCCACACTGAAAAATGAGCACAAGTCACAGTGCAATAGCTTAGCAACTTGAAGGACAGTTTTGCAATTTGTTATACATGTGGGTGATATCTCGCAATGTAGAATATTGGTAACACTTACTTATTAAGTTTTTTTTATACTATAATACAACACGTTTTTCCATATAATGAATGCATGACACAAATTTGTAATTAAATAAAATATTACAGATGATTCATTGAACATTTCCAGTTTAGAATTTGTCTACATTCCTGTACAGAAAAAAAAACTCGATTTTTGTCACAATAAACATATCAGCATATGAATGAGGAGTAAACTGCTCCAACCCGACCTTGCTCCACCATTCAATAAGATCATGCCATATCCCCAATAACCTTTCAGTCCCTTGCTTATTAAAATTGATCTGCCTCTGACTTAAAAATATTCAAAGACTTTGCTTCTAAAGCCTTTTGAGTAAAATAATTCCAAAGATTCATGACCCTCCATCAGAAATAATTCCTTCTTATCTCTCATTAGGTGTTTTCTTATTTTTAAACAGTGACCCCCTAGATCTTCTTTCACCCACAAGAGGAACTGTTCCCTCCATTCCCACTGTGCAAAGACTGCTCAGGATCTTGTGTTTCAACCATACTACTGTCTCACATTCTTATAAAGGTCAGTAGTTAGAAACATAGCCTGTCCAATGTTTTCTCATAAGACAGCCTGACCATTCAAGCATCAGCCAAATAAACCTTGCTTAAGCTGCTTCCAATACATTTACATCTTTCCCTAAACAAAGAGATGAATACTTTACACAGTAGAATACATGTGGCCATGTATACTAGGGAAGCATAATCTCCCAACTTTTGTTTTCAAATCCTCTTCCAGTGAATTGCAATGACATCAGTTATCCCTGTGCAATATAATTTGTAGACATGCATCTGTAATAACTAGCTAAGAACAGTCTTGGTTTTGAATATTCAATTTCAATTAATCTTAAAGTATACTGTTAAAGAACATTTTCTCTTTACTCTTTTTTCTTACACTCTATGCTCTTCTAACTCTGCTGCTGCTAAATGATGCAAAGGCGATTGATTGACTTTGTATCTCTCGAACTTGGACTATTTGAGTGAGTCTAAGGGATTATCACTGGACTGTTAATCCAGAAACCCACGTAATGTTCTAGGGACCTGGGTTCAATCCCAATTTGACATATGGTGGAATTTGGATTTAATGAAGAATCTGCAATTAAGAGTCTAATGATGACTATGAAACCATTATTAATTGTGGGAAAAACCCAGCTGGTTCATTAATCTTCTTCAGGGAAGAAAACTGCCATCCTTACCTGGTCTGGCTTACATGTGACTGCAGACTCTCAACTGCCCTCTTGGATGAGCAATAAATCCTCGCCCAGCCAGCAATGTCCTCATCCCATGAATGAATTTAAAAAAAAGGTCTCCCTTATCTGTTGGTTAAAGATAGTTGAAACAATTTCAAAATGAGTTTTACTGAGCATGAAATTATATCCCAAGAATATCTTTGAAACAACATTAATTCAAAATCTCACTTGATGAGGCCACTATTAAGCTCAAGTTCAGATTTCAATTGGAACTGTGACTACACACTTGGATGCAGTCCATGGTGAGGTAAAGAGTTTATGGCAGGGCTGGAAATGATGGTTTTGGTCCTTCTAATGTGTAAGGAGTTATGATTCATCCTAGATTCAAGCAAGTCTGATGGTACAGAGGCATTTCAGGGGCTGAAGGAGTCAATGAAGAAGTAGAATTGGGAGCTATCAACCAATAGGAATGATTCTCTGCTTATGAATAATATCAAAAATGTGCAGCAGATATGAAAGAAAAGGAGATTGGTGCTGCTTCAGTGACTGTCAAGGTGCTTGTATAAGGGAAAGAAGAAAAGGCAATGCTGTGCTGTTTATATCTGAGTGGGCAGAAATGGAATCATGCAGAGGTTATCTCTCAGACCTCGACTTTGAAGGAAAAACATGAAAAGAAGTGGCCAAGTTTGACAGAAGGAAGCAAGAGCAAATTTAATTCTTTTTAATATCAAGCCATAACCTTACAATGATTGCTACTGACAATCTAAATACCTGAAGCTGAAAATTAAATCTGTATTTCTCACTTTAAGGGACAAAATGAAAATGTAACAAAATAGAATTTTGTCAATTTGGCTCACTTTTGTTTGTGCTGTGGAGCTATAAAAAGTAAATAAGCCGCAGGTTTTGTTTTGTTGTCCAAAAAGTTGACTTTCCCACTCAAATTTTCAGAAATTCCAAAGATAATGCTACAAAATTATATTTATTAAATTATTCAATAGGCGGTCTTTTCATGATCCAACCTGCACAGGAAAACTACTTCTGTAGAAAACATTACTTGTCTGTCAATAACATCTTTATGTCTATATTGTGTGCAAACTCAGCATCAGCAGCCAATAAGTGGACTTTGCAACCCCTTTAAAATGGTGTTGATTTTCACTTTCTCAAAATCCGCATGAATGACAAAGTGACACGAGTCAAACAAATAACTCTTGGCACTGCACATCAGCTCAGGGAATGTAATGTGTGCTGGCAAATGGTTGAATATGTGTTGTATTAGCTTCAGACCTAGCTGTAACTCAATAATGATATTCAAACAGTATATTTGCAGTCGTTTCTCAACACCACTCTCATAAAGTCATAGAGATATACAGCATGGAAACAGACCCTCTGGTCCAGCATGTCCATGCTGACCAGATATCCTAAATTAGTCTAGTCTCATTTGCCATTATTTGGCTCATATCCCTCTAAACGCTTTCTATTCATGTACCCATCCAATTACCAGCCTCCACCAATTCCTCTGGCAACTCATTCCATACACACACCACACTCTGCATGAAAAAGTTGCCCATTAGGTCCCTTTTAAATCATTTCCCTCTCACTTGGAACCTATGCTCTCTAGTTTTGGATTCCCCTATCCTGGGTAAAAAGACCTTGTCTATTCACCCTCTCTATGCCCCTCATGATTTTAAAAACCTCTATAAGCTCACCCTTGAGCATCCAATGCTCCAGGGAAAATAGTGCCAGTCTATTCAGCCTCTCCTTATAGCTCAAACCCTCCAACATTGGCAACATCATTGTAAATCATTTCTGTACCCTTTCAAGTTTAACAACATCCTTCCTATAACAGACCAGAATTGAACGCAGCATTCCAAAGTTGGCATAACCAATGTACTGAACAACCACAACATGACATCCCAACAAGTTGAAAACTCCAGAATTGATTTTGTTGAATTCAGAGTATAGTTGATTTCTAAATACTTCAGTTAATTGCTTCTTAATTTTCTAAACAACATCATAAGAATGTTTTGCCTCACCTCTCTGGTAGCCATTGACTTTTTGAACATTGGCAGTTCTGTTATGAATTCTCTTGATAGTAACGTGCTGATCACAGAGCTGTCTAGTCAGATATAATTATTGGCTCTGCCCTTGTGCCAAACCTAGAAACAGCTTTCAATGAACACTCCTGCCATCGGATCCATCTCAATTATTGGACATGTTTGAAATTGGAGGGAAGGGCTTGAGGTCCATTGATCTGTGCGACACAGTTTGAATCACCTGTGATGGCTGATACTTAACATCTCAATCTAAGACAGTATTCAAATATAAAGAAAATGTTTAATTGTTATTGGCAAGTTAAACATCTTTCTTTGGCAAAACATGGAATGTAATGTTAATTACCTTCAGTGCTTAATGCCCATTCCTGAATCTTATATGGTCAGCTGCAGAAACAAACAGTAACCTTTACCAACTTGTGAATATATGGCCCCTTTAACTAATGGATAAGTTTTGCGATAGAGAGCAGGAAAACTATGGATGAATTTGAAAACTCGAGTGAGAATTTTAAAATTGTGGGTTTGCTTATCTGAGAATCAGTGTGTTGGCAAGAGCAGGGATGATAACCTGGTGTAAGTTATGACATGGGCAGTAGAGGTTTGAATGGCCTCAACTTTATTAAGTGTAGCATATGTGAGGCCAGTAGGAATATGTTGGACTAGTCGACTGTAAAGATAGCAAGGCCAAGGGATTCCACATGAGGGGAGGTAGGTGTAGATTCAGACAATGTCACAGATATTGAAATAGACTATTTTTGTGACAGCATAGATATGTGATCAGGAGCTCATCCCAGAGTCAAACATTATACTTAGTTTGTAAACACACTTGGGGAGAGGGATGAAGTAGGTGGCTAAGCAACTTAATGGCAAAGGTAATGGCTTTGAATTCCCAAATACATGGTTGGAGGAAATTTTGGCTCATTCAATGCTGGATGCCCATATGACATTATGAAGGCAGTGGGGGAATGAGAAAAGTGACATGGATTTAGGTGTAATCAATGTACTAGTAGGAATTGATGCTATCTTTTTGGATTGTCTGCCTAACTGTAATATGGCGTACCGATACAACATGGGCTGTCACAGTTCAAGAATAATGGTCATCAGCACATTCTCAGCAGTAATTCTGGATTCATGGGCAATAAATGTGGATCTTGCTAATGACAATTACATCTTTTAAAGTACTTGAAAATAAAGTTACTGAGTGGAAGCACCGAGATGAAAAATGGGAAGGGGACAAGAATAGATTTTTGAGGGACTAAATGCAATGTATGAGAGTAGAGAGAGAAGCTATTGCCAGTGATACCTTGGTTATATCTGAATGGACAAAATCCGAAATAGCTGCATGCAATCACATCCAATTCAGTGATGCTGAGAAAGTGCTGGAGGAGGATGACATGGTCACCGTGTCACAGGTTGCAATTGATAATGGCAAATAGGGATCATCTATTTTAGTTACAGTCAAATAAGACCATAATTGTGACTTTGAGAACCATTGCAGTGTATTTTTGAAGATTAGAATTCTTGATGGATAATAGGATGGACTACCAGGTATTTTAGGCATGGATTTAGGATGTAGCAACACATTCAAGGATCCAAAATGAAAGGGTGATTACAGATAGAGGTGTAGAGTGATGATGGCAAATTTGAAGAAAGGAGTGACAGTACCTGAGGAGAGAAAACCATTAAGATATCCACCAATGTGGGAGCCAAGAGAGTAAGTCAGGTGGTCAGCAATTTATTGGGAATGGAGTCAAGCGAGCAGTGGCTAAGATTCTTGGAAACAGACAACAGAATGGAGAAGAATGCAAGTTTACAGCAAGGGTAAGTAGGAATTTTCAAGGAGTTTTGGCTTGGATGACCTGGGGAAATGAAGGAAGTAGTAAGCCAACTAAAATCGAAGTTACAAAGTTGCCCAGGAGCTCTTTGCAATAGTTGGAGGTGTCATAGAGGAAACCAAGAAAAGAGATTTTAAAAATAGTGTTTTTAGTCACAGGAAGAAACCAGGTTTTAGCTATGTATTTTAGGATGGTTGGAGAACTGTGATCAATTTTGGCAGACAATAACAGAATCTGATGGTGTTTTTATAAGGCTAATCACTTGTCTGACCTGTTCATTTGAGTTTCTGTTTCTTAGATTGAAGCAAGGTTGAAGCCTGAACCAGAAGGGATGCCTAGCAGGCAATAGATTTTTCTGGGGTCCATGACTTGACTTTAGAAGCGATGTTAAGCTTGAGCTGATCGTTAACTGCAAATGTTATCAGAGAATGACAAACTAACAATTGCAATTTAAAAATGGTGTTCATGTGAATTAGAAGAGAGATTTATTTTCAGGGATAGACACAAAAATAATGTCAAGTTCAAAGGTTTGAGATGTGAGTGGAGAACAATACATGGAAGTGACCAATATCTCCTTTGCTGTGATTGAGATGATGGGAATTGCAAGAACACATGCAATGGCAAGATCAAGGAGGCAGAGGTGTTTGGGTTAGGGAGTGAATCTGGAGGGCTGTGCACTCAGAGGGGAGAAGAAAACAACAAATTGAGATAGGGATTGAAATGATCCAGAAAGACATGTCGATCAGTGTAGAGGCTGATAATAGAAAGCAGTGAAGGTATCACAATGCAAAAGGCTTTATCATACTTGAGTAGGAGTAGAAAAAGGGAATTTTAAATTTGAGGAGTGCATAAAGGGACAGCAAGAAATGTTTTAACTCTGTACGGAATGTAAATGTCTCTTGAAGATATAGGTTCAAAATATTAATGGGAAAATGGAAAAGGGAAGCTAATTTCAATGTATTATTCATAACAATCTTCTTAATAGCAAGTGCCAGAGGAGTTGGTGCAGAGATAAAAGTATGATTTGATGATGAGAGCTACGCTATCCTGTAGCAAATAGGACAGGGCAGTAGGTGAAAGATATAACTCAACAAGGAGCTTTCATTTAGAGGGCGAGTGTCATCATTCTTCAAGCAGGTTTCCATCAAGGCCCCACTGTTGAAACACATTTCACAATGCAGTCATGGATGGCTCTGGAAAGAGTTGAGGGGGTGAGCTGAAAACAAAGTCAGCACTGGGAAGCATAAATATGATGGAGTCCAGAGTGTGGTGTTGGAAAAGTACAGCAGGTCAGACAGCATCCAAGGAGCAGGAGAATCGATGTGTTGGGTATAAGCCCTTCATCACTGTAGCCAGTAGCAGTGGTGGACTCTCCCTCTTTATGGGCATTTAAGCGGGCATTGGATAGGTATATGGAGGATAGTGGGTTAGTATAGGTTAGGTGGGCTTGGATCGGCGCAACATCGAGGGCCAAAGGGCCTGTACTGCGCTGTATTCTTCTATGTTCTATGTTCTATGTTCTATCAGGAGGGCTGGAGAAGAGGATGGAGAAGTAATTGGCAAGTTTAACAACCAGTGGACATGTTGAATGGGAAGGAGGCAAAGGAAAAAGTTGAGGCAGGGAGGTGTGCCTTTTGGAGATTGCCAGGAGAGGCATGGTGGGAATCTGTGGCTCTATCTAAGAGGCAATCAAGCTTTTGGATGCAGCAGGAGAGTAAGCAAGTTAAGGGGTATTGGAAAGTTTTTGGTAGGGATTTGGGCAACAGAGCAGGGGAGATTTGGGAAAGAAAAGAAGTGAAAAACAGAAAGGAAAGAACGTGAAAAATGATTATTTCAGATCTAGCAGTCAAAACATACAAGCCTGTACAGTGGTTTACAATAAACAAACCAATCGATAAGAGAACAGGCAAAATTGCTTTGTGTGTGCCCTAAGCAACAATTGCCTCTAAAGTGAGCTATTCAAGAAGATTGTTACTATAATGCATTGAAAGCAGCTTCCATTTTCCACTTTCCCAAAAATATTTTGAACCAATATGTCTTCAATAGACTTTTACATTCTGCAAAGAGCTCAAACATTTCTTTGCATTTTGAAATAAAAGCAGAAACTGCAACAGTCACTCCGCAAATCAGACAATATCCCTGGAGACAGAGAAACCGTGTACATATTTGAAAACTGCGATGTGACATGAGAACTTCGTGAGGCTGGAGAATTCTCTGCAAGCTGCATTTCCACTGTCCTAACATTTCCATTGCTCTTTTTGATTAAACTTTGCTGACTTTAGTATTTCTTCCATTATAATTTGATTTGTGGGGGTTTATTTTGAAGACAATAGTTGCATTATATAATATTCTCAAGATTAGTGAATACAAAAATCTGGAGGTGAAAAATAGCTTGTTCATTTAAAGAATAGAAGGCAAGCCTTTGCAAAATGGATATTGGAACCTCAAGTCACAGGGCACTGAAATTTTGGGATAACAAGTTCATAGACAAGCTATGTCTGCTGTGCAGCTGGACTGTATGTTCCCGCTGACAGAAATTCACACAAACGAGCACACGTGAACACCCACCCACACCCCACCCCATGCACATAAAAAGACAATACATGCACACAAGACCCACAGTTCCACACCTACAAACACACACACACTCTCACACACACTCTCTCAAACTCTCACACATACACAAACCCATACATGCCGCACTGAGGGATCACAACTATTTCTAGCCTCAGATTGGAATTACAGTGAGAAACGTTTGAGACACACTAATTGAAGTTGATTAGTTTTCCAATTAATCTGTAGAGGAGATATTCCGAAATCTGGTAGTGTCTGTGTCTCTTCACAAATGTGTAATGTTTTTGTAGTGAGGTGCCAGCAGTCGGGTTCTGATGCATAGGAATCCTGATTTTCCCTGAATCAGTTCAACAAGTATCAATCTCTCTGTAGTTTTTGTAAAAGATAATAATTTTGCAAGCATTTGTTATTCACTTATGGACATAGGTGTTAGCATTCATTGCCCACCCCTAGTTGCCCTTGAGAAAGTGGTGGTGAGTTGCCACTTTGAACCACTGCTATGTGCATGCTGTAGGTTGACCACAATGCCCTTGGGGAGGGAATTCAATGATTTTGAACCAGCGACTGTGAAGGAATGGCAATATATTTTCAAGCCAGGATGGTCAGTGGCTTGGTAGGAAACGTGCAGTTGGTGGTAGTCCCATATATTTGTTACCCCAGTCCTTTGGCATGGAAGTGGTTGTGGGTTTGGAAGGCTCTTTGGTGAATTTGAGCAGTGTATCTTGTAACTGGTACACACCGCTGTTACTGAGCGTCAGTGATGGAGTGACTGAATGTTTATGAATGTGGTACCAAACAAGCAGGCTACTTTATCCAGGATGGTGTCAAGCTTTTTGAGTGTTATAGGAACTGCACTGGTCCAGGCAAGTGCAGAATATTCCATCACATTTGCGAATTGTGCCTTATAGATGGAGCACAGACTTTGGAGCATTGGGAACTGAGTTATTCACTGCAATATTCCTAGCCTCTGCTCCGCTTTTGATGTTGTTGGGGGTTGGAGGGTGGGAATTGAATGATAGTAACATACTGAATGTCAGGGGAATTAATTAAATTGTCTCAAATTGGAGATAAGAGTGAGGTGCTGAAAGGGCACAGCAGGTCAGGCAGCATCCGAGGAGCAGGAGAATTATGTTTCAGGCAAAAGCGACACCTATAATTCCTGATGAAGGGCTTTTGCCCAAAATATTGATTCTCCTGCTTCACAGATACTGCCTGACCTGCTGTGCTTTTTCAGCACCACACTCACGACTTTGATCTCCAGCATCTGCAGTCCTCACTTTCTCATATTGAAGATGGCCATTAACTGATATTTCTGGGCACAATTGTTACTTGCCATGTTTCAGCCCAAGGCTGGATATTGTCTAGATCTTATTGTATTTGCAGATAGACTGTTTCAGTATCTGAGGTGCCACCAATGGTGCTGAACATTGTGCAATCATCAGCAAATATCCCCTTTTTTGACATTTGAATGGAGGGAAGGTTATTGATGAAGAAGCTGAAGATGGATGGCCCAAGGACACTACCCTAAGAAACTCTGGCAGAGATGTCCTAGCAGCATGGTGACTCAGTGGTTAGCTCTGCTGCCTCACAGTGCCAGGGATCCACGTTCAATTCAAGCCTCGGGCAACTGTCTGTGTAGAGTTTTCACATTCTCCCCTGTCTGCACTGGTTTCCTGTGGGTGCTCTGGTTTCCTCTCATAGTCCAAATATGTGTAGTTTAAGTATATGCCCATTGTGTCCATGGATGTGCAGACTAGGTGGATTAACTATGGGAAATATAGGAATAGGGTAGCAGGGTGGGTCTGGATGGGGTGCTCTTCAGAGGGATGGTGTGGACTCAATGGGCCAGCACTGTATGGATTCTATGATTCCAAGATGACTGACCTTCAACAACCACAGCCATCTTTCCATCTGCTAAGTATGATTTCAACCAGTTGAAAGTTTCCCCAATTCCTATTGACTTTAGTTTTGCTAGAACTCCTTGATGCCACACCTAATCAAATATGGCTTTGATGTCAAGAGCTGTCAGTCTCTCCTCACCTCTGGAATTCAGGTCTTTTCTCCATGTTTGAACCAAGGCTGTAATAAGACAGGAGCTGAGTTTTCCTGGAGCAATCCAAACTGGGCGCCATTGAGCAGGTTATTGCTGATCAGATGTGCTTGATAGCATGGATGGTGACACCTTCCATCACTTTACTGGTACTATACGACGTATTCAAGAAGAACGGATACTCAAAAAATACAGTGTGCAGATTCCTCAGGAACAAACCACGACAAGCAGACCAAACACAGCCAGAAACCCCAACTACCTTACCATACATCAAAGAAGTTTCAGAAATGGCAGCCAGACTACTAAGACCCCTCGGAATCCTAGTAGCACACAAACCCACCAACACTCTCAAACAAAAACTAACAAACTTAAAAGACCCAGTACAACCCATGGACAAAACCTACGTCATCTACAAAATTCCATGCAAGGACTGCCACAAACACTACGTAGGACAAACAGGAAGAAAGTTAGCCACCAGGATACACGAACACCAACTAGCCACAAAAAGACATGACCCTCTCTTCCTTGTAGCCCTACACACAGATGAAAAAAAAACACTATTTCGACTGGGACAACACATCCATCCTGGGACAGGCTAAGCAAAGACATGCCAGAGAATTCCTAAAGGCCTGGCACTTCAACCACAACGCCATAAACAAACACATAGATCTAGATGCCATCTATCATCCCCTCAGAAAATGAACAGGAAATGACATCACCACAAACCCTAGGAACCCCATCCAGGAGAAAGATATAAATAGAAAGCAGGAGACAACAGCTTCGCTTCACTTGTAAGTCACCACTGATTATGTTACCTAGCCAGGTAATGAAACGTCTGGATATCAAACCTACAGCTCAGCGAGCAAACCTACACCCTAAACTTTACTGGTGATTGAGAGTAGATTGATGGGATTGTAATTGGTGACAATAACATTGAGTGCAGCTAATGCAACTTCAATCTGATGATGACATGTAAAATCTTTGAATGGAGACTGGAGATCGACACTAGCAAATGCACTCTGTATGGTGCTCACGAGATCTGGTTAAGAATGTAAGACTGATGGCGTAAAATGTATGTATCTTGCATGCAGTGAAACATCTCATTATAGATCTGTCTTCTAAGTGGGGGCTGGCAGTGAGTATAAATCATTGTTTTGCGGTATAGCGTGTAAATATAACATATCTAAAAATGTAGCAAGTCTCTTTATATTTAATAATCTTGGATTTTACCATGACAGACTGTTTGACTTTAGGGAGTGAGGAGAGGTAATGTGTTGAGCATCCCATTTCCAAAGCATGTTTTAGAATGAGCACGAGCATGGTGTGGTTTGTTGTGAGACACAATTTGTGGAGGTACACTGAACATATGGAATATGGCAGTCAATATATCATCAAAAATCACACTGGTGGTCTTTTGAATTGTCGCACAAAAGGGAATTGGTGAAGTAGTCAGTCATTACAATGTAATTGTATCCTTAGACATGATAAATAACAGTCATAGTCTAGTTCGAAAGGAATCTTATTTCGATGGAGATATTCTCTTGATTCATGAGGTTGATAGAATTGACCTGTTTACATGATTTGATTAATTGATCAATGACATTATTAATGGCAGGCCAAACACATGTATTCGTGTGCCAATTTCATTTTCTCTGCCGATAGGCCCTGTAAATAAATTGGGCGGCACGATGGCATAGTGGTTAGCACTGCTGCCTCACAGCGCCAGAGACCCGGGTTCAATTCCTGCCTCAGGCAACTGTCTGTGTGGAGTATGCACATTCTCCCCATGTCTGCGTGGGTTTCCTCCGGGTGCTCCAGTTTCTTCCCACAGTCCAAACATGTGCAGTTTAGGTGAATTGGCCATGCCAAATTGCCTGTAGTGTTAGGTGAAGAGGTAAATGTAGGGGAATGCGTATGGGTGGGTTGCTCTTTGGAGGGTCGGTGTGGATTTGTAGGGCCGAAGGGCCTGTTTCCACACTGTAAATAATCTAATCTAATCTAAAAATATGGTCTAACATGTCTTGATGTAATACTTGCAACGTTACCTTTGAAGATGACATTCCTGGCGAGTCCGGTTTAAATCATGAATGACTAAAGTGAGTGTACTTCCTTGGAGACCTGTTTGATGTGTTCAGGCCACCCACACATTGAGTGCTGCAGTTAATCATCATGTGATGTAGCTTACTGGATCTGCTGTGCTCAGCTGGGACCTAAATATGAGATTGGAATCTTGGTGTTCAGATTTCAATGATATCCATTAGGTCCAGAGAAATGTGTCTGATCTTAGCAGGGTTTGAATTTTAGTTGGGAAATTCAGAGATGGTCATTTTGGAACCTGGTTTTTATTTGACTCCTAATTTTTACCCTTGGAACTTCGCAAGTTGAAGATGTTGTAATTGTGAAGGTGCACTTGTGAGAGATTAGTGACAGGTCATTTTCCATGTTTTGTGTGCATCCTTAACTGCTCTGGACAAGCTGGAAATAAGCTGCCTTCCTGAACTTTGTTGAATTCCCCATGATATAGGGATTGTTAAGAAATGCATTTTGACCCAGGAAGCTACAGTGAAGAATGGCCTATAGTATGGCTTGTGGTTTGGAGGAGAAATTGCAGGGGTTGTGATGTTTTATTGCATTTGCTGCTCTTGATGTTTTTGGTAACAAATGATGTAGGTTTGGTGTCTCCCGCGAGTTCATTGTAAGACTCCCATCCTACCATATCTTAAGTGTGATTTTGAGAAGGTCTCAAAGATATGATACATTGTTTTCAAAATTTGGATCATATCATGGTTAAAGTAACCATGACACCTTTGAAAATCCCCCCAGTCTTATGGTGTAGGCATCCTCAGTATGTCTTTTAGTTTGGTAGGATCAGTTCTAGTACTTGTTCGCAATAGATTGAACCAAATAAATTTATTTGATTCAATCTATTTGCGAACAAGTACTAGATTTATTTGGTTCATGTCGATTTGACGTACTTTCCTGTTGAAAACAAGACCATATTTCTTTGTTGCTGTTATGAGCTAATGAAGGTTCGTGTCATACACATTTAAATTGTTCAAAAACATCTTTATTATCTGTGGTCTTGATGATATGATCTATTTATTGTTGAACAATGTCCAAGTTGATAGATAATTCAAATAGTAATCTGCGTGAACAACATACACCAAAAGGTGTTCTAAATGTTTGAGTTCCTATGATTCTAGAGAACAGCGTCTGAATCAATATTCTGTCTTTGTGAGTCTAAGCGTTCACTTAGAGTGCCACTTTTCTTGAAAATACAATAAATGTTGTAAAAGCACAAAACACATAATGGAGCTGCACCAATTAACATGATGCTCATGTTTCTGGTTGATATTGTTTTGTACCATGGAATACAATTCCATTTGGAACTTCTCTTGAATCTGAATGTTGTACTTAAGGTGAGGATCAATGTTAGTTGGAACATCATCTTTCAAATGTAACACTGCATTACCTTTAAAATGTCAATAGCATCAAACCTGTTTGGGTAAAGGTTAATCAGATGATGGATAGGCTTGGCTCTGTTGTCTGGAATCTTTGCTGTTCTAACTGTTGGACTGAACCTTACCATGTACGGTAACATATTGGTTTTGTCAAGTTCAATGGAGAGTTTCTCTTTGTGAGGCCTAACAAGATTTCTTGCACCATCATGCCAAACTCACCTCAATGACACATATTCCCTCGAGTGCCCCTCACATTTGATGCTAGGTGGATTCTACTACTGAGAGAAAGTGAGGAATACAGATGCTGGAGATCAGAGTTGAAAAGTGTGGCACTGGAAAAGCACAGCAGGTCAGGCAGCATCTGAGGAGCAGGAGATTTGACATTTCGGGCAAAAGGTCTTCATCAGGAATGTGGAGGGGGCCCAAAGGGGCTGAGAGATAAATAGGAGATTGGGACTGGGGTTGGGGGGCAAGGTAACAGGAAAGGCGATAGGTAGATGCA
>NC_057735.1:30021433-30061588 GCF_004010195.1 Chiloscyllium plagiosum
AGGGAAGATGAGGAAACTGGTGAAATCGATGTTGATGCTTTGTGATTGGAGGTTCTCAAGGTGGACAGTGAGGTGTTCTTTCTTCAGGCGTCAGGTGGCTTGGATTTGGTGGTAGAGGAGGCCCAGGACTTGCATGTCCTTGGTGGCGTGGGAGGTTGAGGTGAAGTGATTGGAGACAGCGTGATGGGGTTGTTTGGTCTGTGTGTCCCAGAGATGTTTCCTGAAATGCTTCGTGAGTTGGTGTCTTGTCTCTCCAATGTGCAGGAAACCATATTAAGAGCAACAGCTACATGAGATGAGGTGTTTGGATGTGCTGGAAAACCTCTGCTGGATATGAAAGGATCAGTTGGGGCCTTGGATGGACATGAGGGTGGAGGTGTGGCACCTTTTACAGAGGCAAGGGAAGATGCCAGGAGTGGAGGGGGGTTGGTTGGGGACATAAACCTAACAAGGGATTCCACCATTGGCCATACACAGAGAACTTGCCAGTACTGGGATCACCTGGAGCAGACTGGCATTCCTGGCACTGTGGCAGTTTAATAATTCATTGTGCAAACAGAGAAGCATTATCAGCCTGGAGTTTGCATCATTTATCCTGGCAAATTAGGTAAAAATAGCATCCCATATTTCAGATAGGCACTTAGAGGTCCTGATGGATGGAGGGTGTAGAGCAGGGATGTCCTGATCCCCCCCCCCCCCCCCAGAACCAATAGAGGATGCCATACCATCAGACCCCATCAATCTGATCCAAGGTTGGCACCAGCATCATTTTGGCCATCTCAGGACTGCCTAGCAGTGAAGAAAAAGGTCAATGACCTTCTCCATTCCACCATTGTAAGTATCACCTTCTGCTCTCTGCTACCTCACAGTCACTCTATCTCTGCTACTGTAGCCACCTACCACCAAAGCTCATTACCTACCCCTCTGACTATTGCATGCAGTATCTTTCCTGGCTTACTGTTACCACCCAATTTCCACACACTATGCTGCCTGCAAGCCCTCTATGCAGCCTAACCATTTCCTTAACCTCACTACCTTTTACCCCAGCTGCGTTTCTGTTCGTAACTTTGCCAGACCGTTGTATCTCTCTTAGTACCACCATTACTCTCATTTCAGAAGGGAACAATCCATTGTATGGCAGAAAAAAAAAAGCCAAGACTGGTGTTGGGCTGCCTCACATTGAGCAGCTCACTCCTTATGAGGAGATAAACCTGAACCTGACCACCTTGAGTATTTGCCTGATTATGTCCAAGCCCTGGGCTGGTATCTGAGGCTGCCTTCAACTCACTGTGCCTGGACACCTTGGCTGAAGTTTGTATCCCTGAACTTAATTGAGGGCTTCTTGCTATCAGGACGTTGTATCTGCATTAAATGACAAGGTAATTCAGAAGTACTGTGAGCATGTTAGCTATAACTGAGGGACGATACGCAGAAAGATAAGGCAAAGTAGAGATGCTGTGAGCATCCAGGTAGTCTCCAAGTGAGTGAGTGCTAAGAGAAGGTGCGAGCAGCCTTGAGATGCAAGCTGATCCAATTGTGAGCTCCTGTCCCTGCGTATAAAATGTCCTTGCAGCAGCATTACAGTGATGGTTATGGGGAGATGCTTTCTTCAAGTGCAATTGGCACCTTGCTGCTGCTTAGTGAGGATCTTGAAACAATGCTTGTGAAAAATATGAAAGATAGAGCGAGATGATTTCAACATTGAGATAGAGACTCGCCGCAAGTGTCACCAAATTCTGCCACCTACCTCATCATACGTCCTGTCACTCTGATTCCTATTAGATTCTGCCAATAATCTTTTGTTTTTGGACAATGGTGACTTTTTTAGGTGTGAATTTCCTTGTAGCGAAAGCCCAATTTTCTTTTTTTAATTGCAATATTTGCATATATGAACTGAGTGCAATATGCTATAATAATGATAAAATATAGACGAATAATTTTGGAATTCCATTACTTGATTTTAATAGCTGGACCTTATATCATGAACTTAAGGTTTTTAAAAAAGGAGAAACAATGATTTGAAATTGCCTCAATAATCAGTGTCGCCATAGTTTATGAAACAAATGTTAAGTGATCAAAATTGTCTGAAGAAATCAACATCTTATCACCAAAACATTGAAATAATCAGGTGTGAAAAGGTCTTTTTTCTTTTGATATACACCTGTATGATAAGTTTCACATATTGGTGATAAAATATATCACCTGCAATTAACAAGTTTGGAAACAATTAACTCAGATACAGAAATGCATAAAACAGCTTGTATTTCATGGGACTGCATTTGACAGAATAGGACAGATGAATTGGTAACTGCAGAACTGAAGACAGCTCTCTTTCTTAGCCTCTCAGGAAGGAATAGAGTCTCGTGGCAGAACCAATTTAAAAAAAGATCAGAACACTGAGAACATAAAGAAGAACAGATACTTGCAAATTAATAAGAGAAAATCAATCTGTTTCAATGATGTGAAAGGTTTCAGGTGTCTATCCCAAAGATACATATTAATATTTATGGGAAATGATGCCAATGTCAAAACCATTGGAAGCAGTTAGCTTATCTAATGTGGACTATGTAACATTGTGCCAATTTCTTGAGCACATCTCATGCAAGACACATCGAGGAATGATATTTGCACTCGCACCAGTGTTGATTTTGGTATATACTGCATGCTTTCCATTCCTTTTGGATATCAAAATATCACTTGGATGGAAATAATGACTTGAACTATTTTTTAAAACTTCATTAAATGGATGTGAGTGTTGCTGGCTGGGCCAGTATTTATTGACCATCTCTAGTTGCCTTTGAGAAAGTGATGGTGAATTGTCTTCTTGATCTGCTGCAGTCCTTGTTTTTTGATGGACTCCATATGATGTGTTAAGTTTACCACAAGTAATGTCTGACTGGGGTTTGTAAACTGTGACTTTGTGGTTACCCCTTGGCCTTTGTTAAATGCTTGCATACCATGGATAGAACATTGGAAATGTGTTTGGCATTATTCCTTGGTGGTCCCTTCTTTGCTGAAGGGCTTTGCTCCACATGCTGTGGAGCATTGTTTTGTAAATTGGCTTTCCCTGGGTAATTAGATTTCTTTTATATTTTAGCCCAGTGGTCTCTTGTAGAACGTGCTAAACACTGTCTTGTGAATGAGACAAGCCACACCTCATACAAGATTTGGATATTCCACTGAACCTGTTCATGATGGAAATCATTATTCCAGAGCCAAGTAATTGCAAATGCTACTCACCTGGTACAATTGCTTTGAATTTGCATCAATCTTTTGCAGTGCATCAATGTTGCATTCATGATGTTTGTCCAGAAGGGTCTCTTGCAATGTTTTGATGGATCGAAAGGCAATAACCATTTTCATAAACCTTCCAGCTAAGTTAATCACATTTCGTACTTTTGCATTGACACTTGCCTACATTTTGGTCAATTGTTTTGCCTGGCTGCTTGACGTGGACTCAAGCTTCTGTTTGAACCTCGGTTGTGAGTAAGATCCTGGAATCCATTGTGAAGGATGAGGTTTCTAAATATTTGGAAGCATATGGTAAAATCGGGCAAAGTCAGTATAGTTTCATCAAGGGGAGGTCATGCCTGACTAAACTTCTACAATTCTTTGAGGGAGTAACAAGCAGGTTAGACCAAGGACCAATGGATGTTATCTGTATGGCCTTCAAGAAGGGTGCTGCACAGGAGACTGCTGGGTAAGATAAGGGCTCAAGGTACTAACAATGTTAGAAGCTTGGCTGACTGGCAGACCATGGCAACATGACGCCTGGAGGAAGAGCGCCTCATCTTCTGCCTAGGAATCCTCCAACCACAAGGGATGAATGCAGAGTTCTCCAGCTTTCTCATTTCCCCTCCCCCCACCTTTTCTAAGTCCCAACCCTCAGACTCAGCACCACCTTCTTGACCTGCAATCTTCTTCCCGACCTCTCCGCCCCCACCCTCACCTTAACCTCCTTCCACTATTGTATTCCCAACGCCCCTCCCCCAAGTCCCTCCTCCCTACCTTTTATCTTAGCTTGCTTGGCACACCCTCCTCATTCCTGAAGAAGGGCTTATGCCCAAAATGTCGATTCTCCTGTTCCTTTGATGCTGCCTGACCTGCTGCGCTTTTTCAGGAACACATTTTTAAGCTCTGATCTCCAGCATCTGCAGTCCTCACTTTCTCCTGTCTCGCAGAAAGCAAAGAGTGAGGATAATAAGGATCTTCTGAGTATGGCAGCAGGAGACAAGTGGTGTTTCGCAAAGCTCAATGTTAGGAGAATAAATTTTCACTTTACACATTAATGATCTAGATGAAGGAACTGGAGGCATTCTGGCTAGGTTTGCAGATGACACAAAGATGGATAGAGGGACTGGTAGCATTGAGTTGGTGGGGAGGCTGCAGAAGGATTTGGACAGGTTAGGAGAGTGGGCAAAGATATGGCAGATGGAATGCAATGTGGGAAAGTGTGAGATCATGCACTTTGGTCGGAAGAATAGAGCCATAGACTATTTTCTCAATGGGGAGAAAATTCAAAAGTCTGAAGTGCAAAGAGACTTTGGAGTTGGAGTCCAGGATTCTCTCAAGGCAAATCTGTAGGTTGAGTCAGTAGTTAGGAAGGTAAATGCAATTATGACATTTATTTGAGCGGACTTGAATATAAAAACAGGGATGTACTTCTAAGGCTCTATAAGACTCTGGTCAGACCACATTTGGAGCATTGTGTACAGTTTTGGGCCTCATATTTCAGAAAGTATGTACTGGCCTTGAAGCGTGTTCAGACAATGTTCATGAAAATGGTCCCGGGAATGAAAAGCTTAACATATGAGAAACATTTGAGCACTCTGGATTTATACTTGATGGTGTTTAGAAGGGTGAGTTCGAATCTAATTAGAACAAACAGAATATTGAATGGCCTGGACAGCGTAGATGTTGGGAAGATGTTTCCATTAGTAGGAGACACTCGGAACCGAGGGCACAATCTTCGAACCAAGAGAAGACCGGTTAGAATGGAGATAAGGAGAAACTTTTTCAACCAGAGAGTAGTGAATCTATGGAGTTCATTGACACAGAAGGCTGTAGAGGCCAGGTTATTGAGTATATTTAAGACTGAGATGGATAGGTTCTTAAGTATCAAGGGGGTCAAGGTTTACAGGGAGAAAGTGGGAGAATGGGTTTGAGAAACTTATCAGCCATGATTGAATGGCGGAGTACACTTGATGTGCTGAAAGGAGCAGAAATTAGGCCAATGTCTTATTGTCTCATGGTGTCCTGAAATTGACTTGAAAGGATCTTCTAAAATCTGATAAAAATTGCCAGGATCATTGCTGTCATCAGAGATATTGGAGGCTTTAATCTAATTAACTCTTCTGTGGCCAAAGTTAGACATCTGCCTATTTTGTTGAGCTTGTCAGCTCTCTGCTGATCCATAGATTAAGGATTGATTCTTTAGATAACTGAAAGTTCTGACCAATAATTAGTGGATTTCCAATTCATGGTTAGATATTTACTTTTTATCTTTCTTGTGTCATTTTTTTCTCTCTTTAGTGCCAATATAAGCTGCCTTTTTGTGTATGTTTTCTATACTGTGTTTTGGGATCACTCTCTTAGATTGGAGGTGTCTTTAAAACACTTTTAAACTGACATTTATTAAATCAGAGTAGTCCTGTCATTTTATTGAAAGGATGAGAGTGTAGAATGATCACTGTGCATCAGGTTTATTGCCTTTATTTTTGGTCATGTATGTTAGCCCTAGTTCTAAAAGTAACTTTAGCTCTGAAGTCTGACAGATTGTTGGCGGCAGTTAGGAAAAAGACTTCATATCTTCGATCCTGCTGCCAACTTTTCAATCTTTACCATCAACATAGTGCCACTAGCTAGCTGTCACCACTGACTTTTAGTGCCCACTTGCTACCACCATCTCTACTGGCGTGGTACACTTCATGATTTTCAACGTTTTAGTCTGCACAACATATGGCCTAAAGAATCATGTTCTTATTGAGACAAATATCTTGAAGTTTATTAATATTGATAACAGATTACACAGTGCCAATATCACAGACTGAAATAACTGCACAGAAGCTGGTATCCAGTCACCAAACCACCTTTTATTTGCTTGTGGATAAAGAGTGGAGCTGGATAAAGCACGGACAGTCAAGCAGCATCAGAAGAGGAGGGGAATCGCTGTTTCAGTTTGGAACCTTCCATGAGGACTTTACTTGTGCATAGTACACCGGCTGTGGCTAGCTAGCTCGGAGTCAGTCCCCTGAACTAAGGAGATTCTAAAACTCCTGTTTATGTAGGTCAACCAGGACTTTCCAGATTGGCCCAGGTTAACAAAGTCAATCAAGGACCTCATAGTCACCGAGGTCCAAACACAGCAAAGACATAGCACACATTGCCTAGTTCTGTATTTGTTGATGTTACTATTCGTTACATACCTATCACTGACTGACGGCACTGACTCCAGTACAGAGAGAGTGACTGAAGGAGAGGAGTGTCCTTTTATGTCAGAAAATGTTTTGTACTTTCTTTTATGTACAATGCCATTGCAATTAGGAAACTGTACCTTAATGCAACAGGAATTAGGGGGATTGAACATGTGGTCACTGCTGCTTTATTCTCAAATGCAGTGTTCCATTTCAGTACAGGGTTAATCTAGTTATAGATTTGGTGACATTGGTTTGAGGGACAAATATTTTCCTGGTTCTCCATGGACATATGCATGAGCTTGTCTCTAACTGAGACAATGCATCCAGTGATGTCGTACTCCTTCAATGTTCCATGAATGTGTCAGACTTATAAATGCACAACGTCTGAGATGGATGTGGAAGTGTTATCACTGAGTCAAGTTTACATTTGAAAATGTTTCCTTTGAGTTTTGATCTTTCAATCTCGTCACTATAATTGTTGCCAGATGGTTCCTTATGGTGCATGCATTTTTCCGCATCTTTTGAAACAGTAGAACAATTAAAATGTCATTCCCTCCCTACATGAAATGTTTCCTCTGCTTCCCAATCAGTTTTCACTGAACTGTGTTTGAGTCCCAATGGTGGATGTTCATCCAGATTTTATTTTCTTTCAGCTGCGGCCCGATTCACTCATTAACTGCATTCTTCACTTTTCAACTTGCTTTGTTCAATCAAAAAGCTACTTTAGTCTTCAGAGTTGGTTCACTAGAGACACATTTGCGAAAATATGAATAGCCACTGATAATATTGCTAACTGCTCAACAAAATACTTAAATGCATATACTGAGGCATTTGGTCAGATTTTCCAAATCATCCGATTTACTTCAATTTACATATCTTTATCTTCTGAATATTCTGAAACAAAATTTCTGTGAATTGCTTGAATTAGATTAGTTTCCCAAAGCAATAATTTAACTGTGCAAACGTGAGGACTGCAGATGCTGGAAATCAGAGTCTAGAGTTGTGCTGGAAAAGCATAGCAGGTCAGGCAGCATCCAAGGAGCAAGAAAATGGACATTTCAGGCAAAGGCCGGAAGGCAAGGAATGAAGGCAAGGAGCCTCCAGGGTGGAAAGATAAATGGGAGAGGGGTGGGGCTGGGGAGAAGGTTGCCAAGAGTACAGTAGGTGGATGGAGGTGGGAAGGAAGGTGATAGGTCAGAGAAGAGGGTGGAGCAGATTGGTGGGAAGGAAGATTGGTAGGTGGGCCAGGTCATGAGGATGGTGCTGAGCTGGAAGGTTGGAACTGAGGTTTAACTGTAGCAACGAAAATTCTTTCAATTTGGAGAAATTACCATGGTAAACATGTAGGCTCAGGAAGCCAACTTGTGCCCAAATGAGTACAAGATAGATTAAAAGTAATGTGCAAAACCAGCAAGGTTAATGTGAAAAAAAACTTTTTTACTCGCTGGAATGCATTGCAAATGTGGTGGAGGCAGGTTCAACTGAGTTATTCAAGAGGGCTTTGGATGATTATTTGAATAGAGTGTGCCAGGTTATGGGGAGAAAGCAGGAGATTGGCATAAGGTACTGTTACTTTAAAAATCCAGATTGGGCACTATGGGCCAAATGGCCTTCTTCCATGCTGTAACAATTCTGTGATTCTATGAAGTCAATACACATCGTTCCAGGGTCAAATTTGGCTTTGTAGACAGTTTGATTCCTGCCATAGACTTTTGCATGCCAGATAGGCACCACAGTGTTGCTCAATACTTTAGGAGGGTGAGGAATAAGCTCGATTCCCAATTTAGTTGGCAGACTGATTTTGGCCAGGCTTAGTTGGGTAAGGGTTGAAGTGGTGATCAAAAGGAAAGCCTTAAACTACTTGGAACTGACCGACATGCTTATATGGGTTCAAAAGATGTACCCCAGTTTTACCTGGACCCACAAAATACTAAAACTGAACATGATTGAATGTTTTTCTTTGAGCAGGCATTGGGTGCCATTTTAAGGCTCCTTCATCACTTAGTACCATGAGGCAAAGAACATATAGTTCCTTTATATCTTTACTTTACTCTTCCACAACCAGCAAAAGATGTTGATTTGCGTATTTGAGTCTCATGTCTGCTTCAGGTGGGTACCTTAAAAGTCCCCCAAATTGACATTGCGTGTTCTCAGTGTTAATTGAACATAACAGCTCCAAAGACAGAATGTGACGATCTAACATTGATATTACACCAGAATAACAAATGGATATAGATTGTATTTCTTGTCCACAATGTGTGAATGGAATGTAGAATTGTAAGATCTGACTGTGCTGAATGCCATTCAGCCTGTGGTGCAAAGATTGGTTTTCTTTAAGGGCTGTCTCAATACTCTGTTTTTACTCTGTATCCTTTTCAGTTTTCATTTTTTCAGACACATTTGTTCATGCATGTACATTTCCCTTTTGAAGGTCATTGAGGATTCTGCTTTCTCCAATGGTACAACATTCCATGACCTCGGTATCTATTGACAATTATAAAGCAAAATTGAAAAAGAAATGCTCTTCTTAATTTGAAGTGTCAGTCTGTCTTTCTGCAAGTGGAAATAATGCTGTGCTTCTGGATTAGCCGTTCTTTGGAATTAGTGTTCAAAAGAAATAAGTGAATTATGTTTTTTTTTAAACTTTAATAGGTGTAGGCAGTTTTTGCCCCTCAATCCTGCTCTGCCATTCAATATGTTCATGGCTGATCCAATATCCCTCACGTCTTGCGTTTTCCCCAGAACCATCAATTCCCCAATGATCAAGAATCTATCTTTCTCAGCCTTACACAAGGACTCTAACCCCACAGCTCTCTGTGGCAAAGAGTTTCAAAGACCCTCACCCCTCTGAAAGTAGAAATTCTTCCTTATCTCAGTCTTAAATTGGTGCATCACAATTCTGAGATTGTGCCCTCAGGTCATACACCCTCCCATGTGGGAAAACATCCTTTCAACATTTACCCTTAAGAATCCTATATGTTTCAGTGAAATCATCTCTCATTCTTCTAAACTCCAGTGACTAAAATTCCAACCTCTTCTGCCTTTGCTCATAAGACAATCCTTCCATACCAGTTATCATAATAGTGAACTTTCTGTACTGTGAATCATCCAATGAATGATATCTTTCCACAAATGAAACCAAAACTACTCTCAGTACTCCAGATGTGGTCTCACCAGTATCTTGTACAGTTGCAGTAAGACTTGCCAACTCTTATACTACAACCATCTTTTTTTAAAAAGGCACCATTCCATTAGCCTTTCTGATTAAATGCCACACTGTGTGCAAGCTTTTTGTTTGTTGTGCACAAACACCCTCAGAGTCCTTTGCATTGATGCTTTCCTACAGTTCTTTCTCCATCTAAATAATATTCTACTATTTTGTTCTCTATTCCAAAATGAACAACTTCACACTTTCCCTATTAAACTCCATTTGCCCATGCATTGCTCACTTACTTCATCCATCAATATCTCTGTAAACTGTTGTATTCTTCTTGCAACCTGAGAACCTTTATGCAGAAACATAAGCTTTAGCAACGCTGAATGTACACACAAAAGCAACAAACATAAACATGGCATGTGGACCACATACATATAATTTAAACACATTTAATCACATTTTGAGATCACCAGCTCATGCAAAAGAAATCAGGTAATAACCAAAAGTCAAAATCTCAAGCACACAAGAAGAGATGCCCACCGTGTTCAAGGTAACAAGGTGATTGCATTCTCAATGATGGTAAAGATAGTTTACTGATTAATGCAACAAGTCTGATCCACATTTGGGCAAACCCAGAGTGAGGGTGTGACCTTTCTCAGTCTCCCAGTTTCAGCACAGTGAAATTGTAAAGCCTTGTACAATGATTTGGGAAGATTCCTGGTGATGTCATTTCAATGTGCTATTTCTAACCATGAGGTTCAGGCATTAAATTCCCCACAAACATTAGGTTAATGAGAAATGTAGACTATTTATCACGTAAGTAGGGCAGACCAGTATTTGGTGCTGGGATATAAAGCGAGGAACTTTGATATCAAATGACTTTGTACCATATATGGTTTTTGATAAAAAAGTAATGTAATACGTTTGTTTTGGAACAGACATTCTTAGTCTTAACGGAAACTTTGTAGGTCGAATCAGAGAAGCTTGGCAACTGTTGATTTGAGAAACAGCTATCCTATAGTCTGCTATGATCAGCCAGCAGGAGGCATATTTCTGAAAGAATCCAATCAGTTTTTCATTTTCTCCTTCACTGTGAATCACCATTATGAAGTGTTCCATCTAGCAGCCCCAGTGAGATCTATCACAAGTTTTCTGTTATGTTGCAAATTAACTTGGAATGATTGTTAAGGCTACAAACAGAGCTCATGGCATTAGTTTAAGGGTTTGATCTATCTGTAACCAGGGCAACAAGCTGTCTGTGGAACAACAATTAATTACTTCTCAGTTGTTTTAAGTTAAAGAGGATATCACATGAAATAGACTTAAAAGGGCACTTGTGGTATAATGGTACTAGCCCTACCCCAGAGCTAGGAGGTCTGAATTCAAATCCCACCCGCTCCAGACGTCTGTAATAACATCATAATATCTCTGTACAGGTTGATTAGAAAATGGCAAAAAATAGACTCACCAAAAAGAAAGGTTCTGTGAACATACAGCTAAATCTGAAGAGATACAAATATCTTATAATGTGATATGTTTAAAAAGAACTTTTAGGGTGAGAATTGAAAGAATTGTGAAGGTTGAAGCTGTCTGTAAAAGTTAAAACAAACCCTCTGTGCTATTTTGATTAACTGGCCATCTGGTGAAGATTAGAAAAACATTCCTACCTGTTCAAGCATTTTCAGTGGAAGTATTTATGGACATTTGCCCAAGGGTTATTATCATCCCATTACAAATGTTTAGCTAAGCTCAAAAAGCTATATTATCTCAGGAGGGAATTGACAGTTTCCAAATTGATTGTTTAAAGGTGCTATTAAAAGGTGATTTGAAACTGTATAGAAGCTTGTATGTTTCTTTAAGAAAAAAACTCACTTGAGATTTTAAATGCCTTTAATGTGTTTCTTCAATGGGTGTTTTCTTACCAATAGGTCTGTATGAATAGAAACTGTATTAGCTTGTTAAAAGTTTATGGTTTTTGCATTTGCACGTGACACCTGATTCCTGAGATCTACCCATGTTGGATACTTGATGTATGGCTATGGAAGTGGTAATGAGGTATGAAGGGGCAAGAGTTGATATGGGGGCAGCATGGAGCCATGACAGAGAATGGAAGGTGGGTGGAAATTTTCCTTTGTAGCGATGTAGTTGCCATTTGAAAGGTCTGTGCATGCCCATTGGTGTGCAGATGCATTGACTTTCAGTTTCAGCAGTCACTGCTGTGTACAAACCTCAGGGGTCTGCATCACAGCAGGAATAATTAGAACATATTTGGGCCAGGGTATTGGCAGCAGTATAAAACTGGAATCAGTTATGACAGACCATGTAGGTTGATGTGGAAGTGAGGGATGAAATCTACTGAAAACAACAAATGCTGCAGGTCACAGCAGATCAGATAGCATCCATGGAGAGAGAGCAAGCTAACATTTCAAGTCTAGATGACTCTTCATCAGAGCTCAAGATGAAATCTAGTCAGTCCAATAACATTTCAAACAACCAGCATGAAGTTGCAGAAAAACAAATGGATCTTCTGAACAGATTCGAGAGTGTAGTCCTCGAAAAGCACAACAGGTCAGGCAGCATCCAAGGAGCAGGAGAACTGATGTTTTGGGCATAAGTCCTTCATCAGGAAAGATTTTCTAAACAGCCCACTTTGGCATTTGTCTGGTCATCTAACTGCTGTGAGTCTGCTTCCATGGCTGAATAGGCTCAACTCAATCCCATCCATGCCTTATCTGAGTAAATGTGAGTCGAAACTAAGTCTAAACCTTTGAATTGAGTGAGGAAATTTCCCAAATCAAGTTACTTACTTTGGTAACAAAAATCCAACATGACGAGGTGACTATTTTTCTTTTGGTTTTATCACAACCCTCCATCCCATTTGTTCCATGTCAGAATTACTTTGATGATTTAGGTTTGCATGGCTTCCTATATTTGAGGTGCATTGATAAAGTAAGTAGCTTTACTTTCACACATACTTCAATATAATAGCTAGAACTAGGAATCTTTGCGGTGATTTGGAGGGCTTCTGACTGATACAGCTTATTTTCCTGTGTTATTTCCAGCAATACTTTAAGATGTTTGTGTCAAATTCTCATGTTGTATTGTTTTTGTCTATTCAACATGACAACAGAGCCGAACAGAATTCAATGTCATTGCGTAAAAGAGTTTCTATGGCATTTTAGAATTTAATACTAACCTCGGATATTTGATATAAAGTTGTGTGATCCATTCAGTTAGTAAATGGCTTCTCTTGAAACTTAACATCTCGACAAGAGCAATAGCACTTTTGAAAAGCTGCTTGATCTCTTTGATTTTGAAAAATGTTATTTGCTCCATTTCTCTCAGTCATCACTATTCTTGTTTGTAGATTCACACTGCTACCATAAGGACAGGCAAGTGAATCATGAACATTTTTATGATTTTTAATAAGTGTGACATTCCAGCTCAGTCAGCTTAGAAGCATTATTTTAGTGGGGCAATTATTTAATGAGGCTCAAGAAGACTGATTATAACAATGATCTTACTGACCAAACATATATTTATCATTAAATCTGATTCAGCCATAATATTTCACCAACAGGTCAGTGCTTGTTAAGGGCAAAGGTTAAGCATAAGGCATGGAAATGTAACTAATACCTGTCTGCTGAATCTGTGCCCACAATATCGTAAGGTTCAACATAAGTTCAGCTTACCTTTCTTCCCTGAAAGACAGCATAACTATACTGCAACATAAGGCAAGCTTAGCATTATGAATAACTGGACATATTGAGTTTTAGCAGTTATACAAGAGTGAAATACAGTGGATGTGGAAAATCTGAAATCAAACCGGAAATGCTGGAAATAATTGAGTTTGACGAAGGGTCATCAAGCTGGAACATTATCTTTTGTCTCCTTCTCCAAAAGATGCTGCAAGATCTTTGTAGTATTCCCAGCATTTACTCTTTTTAGTATCTGCCATTGTTGATTTCGATGATAGACTATTCTCCGAGAATTCATGATCATATAAGTGGAGAGCAGATAAACAGTTGTTACCATTTTTTGGAACTCTTTAATTAATGCTTACCTTTCCTACCATCTGCTACATCAGATGGTCATATGCCTACAATAGTTCTTAAATGCAGCTAGATGGGAATTCTAAAGAGAATTAAGAATCAAAATTGAGATAGAAATAGTGTGATTATGATGTGCAGTCATTCACAAGGACAAACCTTAGTACATTAAGCAGTTATCCAGTTGTAACCATACTGCCAAGGATCCTGCCCCCAACAACTTCCCAGGAAACTGCACACCATGGATCCTTATAGGTTTTCTGCCTCCACCTTTTGTCAACATTTTATGAGAATGTTTGGGGCACTTCATTATTAACCTAAGCAATTCTGTCCAGCTCAATCTTAATAGATATAGCATGATGGATGCCTTTAGAGCTAAGTTTGTACTGTTATGTGCCTTTGGAAGACTCCACCAGAGCAGAAGAAAAAAGTAATTGATCCCAATGGAGTTCCATGCTCAGTTGATATTGAATAGGTTCAACTTATTATTATATTCTGTCATCCCTTAACTCATTTCAAACCTTTGTTGTTCCTTTTTGAGGTATAAGGTCTTTATGGCTTCAGGTCATGCTGAGCTGACTCCAAGGTTGAATGCAAGCGTAGAAATAACCTTTTCATTGGGACATGACTGTGTCATCTACTGGTCAAATTATTATGTGATAGTCCTACCCATTGCATTGGTATGGTTTCCAAAGAATCTACAGGATTTTTAGAACACTGATTATTTTATGCATTTATAATACTTCTTTTCTAGTGTGTGTTAATGTTCAGCTGTCTGGAGGTCACCAGCCTTCTGTTAACAAGCTTAATCTGGATAGTAAATGCAACCTTGCCTATTGTTCCCTATCCTCCAACACATTCAATTCTAAAATTTGTTGCTCCCTGTTGAATTAATACTCTTACTGCATTATCTTGCAAAAGAAATCCTGCTTCATGCTATATCTGCAACCTGCTCCAACCATGAATCCATTTCCCATCCTTTATATATTCATCTGATGGCCATCTTTAGCAGCTCATTGTATCACCGGTGACAAAGCCATCAGATGCCTCCATTATACTTTTCAGATCTCGGTATCACACTTTGTCTGCCCAATTAGAGAGTTTAACCTTCAACTGAATTTTGTTTATCTCCCAATCTAAATCTCTTTCTATGTGGGTCAGCTTCTAACATCTATATTTTCTTTTCACCTCTTTATGTCAAGTACATTGGGATATTTTCTGTGCTGAAGGCACTATGTACCCAGAAGCCATATTAAGACTGCAGCTATTGTCCATGAGAGAGGAATTGGAAAAAAATGCACAAAACATTTAGTGGCAAGTAATAGTTATAAATGTGGATAAATCCTTTGGTTCAGCTTTTCTGAAATGTGTAATATTTCACTCTGAGTTGTCAAATGGCTTGTACCTATTACATGTTCCATCTCATTGGCCCTGCTGAGATTAAAGTGTCAAATTCACATAATTTGTTGCTCCCTGTTGAATTAATCCTCTTATTGCATTATCTTGCAAAAGAAATCCTGTTCTCCTCATGTCATGCTGTATTCAATGTTCTTCAGGCAAGTCTTTTTTTTAACTTTTTGGATAATACTGCAAGAAATTCCAGTTAAATGCATACCTGGAATCAGCAATGGAGGATTTCAGAGAGGGTAACCTTTGGATTTCAAGGATTCATACCTCAATGATTTTTTTCCGCAGTTTCAGCAGGTGGGATTAGACAATGAAAATCTATTCTCACCAACTGTGATCTAATATATTGGGGTGTGGTGTTTATCTTGTCTGTTGTACCATAAAATGAATTAGCCATTTTCTTTACCGTACAATTCCAGGTAATGAACAATGAATTCTACTCCATGATCCCCAGTATTGCTCTTTGTAACATTTAAGAAAACATTATCTTCCCAAGAATTATCAAGAAATAAAGAAGCCCACAGTGCACTATATCTTGGAATATAAAACATGGGGACATTATAAGACATAGGAGCAGAAGTAGGCCATTCAGCCCATCGAGTAAGCTCTGCATTCAATTATATCATGGTTGATATGATAATCCTCGATTCTCTTTTCCCTATAAATCTTGATTCCCTTACTGATTCAACATCTGTCTATCTTGGCCTTAAATACACTTAATGACCTAGCCTCGAAAGCCCTCTGCGATAAATAATTCCACAGATTCACTACCCTCTGAAAGAAGAGGTTTCTCCTTCTATCTGTTTTAAATGTGCAACATCTTAGACTGCGGTGCTGGAGTCTCCCACATGAGGAATCTACCAGTCCACAACCATCCTGTCAAATCCCCCAGAACAAAGTGCAAGAGTTGGTCTTTACTTTAATACGATCATAGCTGATCTACATGTGGCCTCATTTCCAATTCCTGCCTGTCTTTCATTACCTTTGAATCTCTTGTCTATCAAAAATCTATCAGATGTTGTCTTGGGACAATTTAATGACCCAGCCTCCACTTCTATCTGTGAAAAGAGAATTCCACATACTCACGACCTTCTGAGACAATAAAGAAAATTCTTCCAATCTCTGTCTTAAAAGAGCAGACTCTTATTTTTAAACAGTTCTAGTCAACCCCACAAGAGAAAATATCATCCTGATAGCCACCATATTTGTGATTCTCAGAGTCACATATGTTTGAATATGGTCACTTTTTAATTAACGAAACTCCACTGAGTAAAGGTCCAACCTGTTCAATCTTCCATCATTTAAAAAAATGTTCCTCCATTTTAAAATGAGTTGAGTGAACCTTCTCTGAACTGCTTGAAGTGCAATAGTATACTTTCTCAGATAAGGAAACTACATTTTAATGATCTCACCAAGCCCCTCTATAGCCATTGTAAGGCTTCCCGAGTTTTATAATCGATCCTCCTTGAGAGGAAAACCAATATTCTATTTTTCGACTTCCATTATACACCTTCCTTTCTCCATTCCTTTTCTGTTGCCCAAAATCTCCCAAAGTTTGCTTGCAATAGGCAGGGGGAAATTTGAAAAGTGGGGCATTTTCTTCCTGAAAAATATTCGCATAAATATGCAAATGAAAATCATAAATTGGAGATCATTTAAATTAAAATGTCAGGGATCCCGAAATAAATAACAACAATGACCTAAATAATAAATTCACAGTGGATTAAGAGTAACCATGCAATTTGAGGGTGAAAATAACAGATTGAGTGGGAAAAATAACTGCGCATTGAAGAGTTGCGATAAATGTCTTTAAAATAGTACACATAAAGCAAATGACATTAGGGAGTATCACTGGCGTTTGGAAAAGTCTGGAAAATGGAAAAAAAGAGCTACATCATTTCAAAAGTGTGGTGCTGGAATAATAAGGATATAATAGAGTTGCTAATTCTTTGCTAATTCCACCACATTCTGAGGCAGAGCATTTAGAATTCTACCCCTGCATTCATAACATTGTTTTTTCAAATGTCACTGTTGCTTCTTTTACCAATCACCTAAAATTAGTGTACTCTGGTTATGACTCATTGGTAAACAGGAATAATTTCACTTTATCTACTCTGTCCAGAGCCCTCTGATTTTGATAACTTCTGACAAATCTCCTCTTAATCTTCTCTCCTACGTGACTAGCTCCAGCTTCTACAATTTATCCACACAGTTGAAGTTCTTCATCCTTTGAACGATTCTTGTGAATATGTTTTGCTCTCTAATGCCTTCATGTCCTAATGCCCAATCACATCTGTCAATCTTAGCACATAGCCTCCTTCTGAGATGTAAAACACTGTGATTTCCCATGAGCGAGAATGTATCTGCTGACCCATTTTGATGAGGGAGAGTTCATTGCTTCAGCACTTACTGTCTTAAAGTGGCATTTCTTTCAGATCTGAGTTTTTTGCCCTCAAAATGCCTCATTTCCTTGGTTTGAATATGAAAAGGAATGGAAGGAAATCCATTTAACAGGTACCATTTACAGAGCCTGAACTTGTGTGTATCCCTAGAAATGCAGATCTGCACCTAGCTTAAACCTTAGATGCAGAGAGTTGTCCACAGAGTCCTATTTCATTGTTCGATTGATTCCAGTATTGATGAAAGCCTAAAGCACTTTAGTCTTCTTGAAACTTTATTAAATCAATACAAATTAAAGAGGATGCAGGCAAGTCTTCGCTATTTCAGTTAAGGTCTCAAAATGATCAAAGATGCTTTGTGTCTACTTGCTACTAGTCTACAACCAGAGCAGTATGCTTTCAATCTTGATGGGCAGAGTGCAGCTCCAGGCTAGTTCTATAGCTACACCCACATGCTAAGCTCTAATTTTAAGCTTTTCCAGAGGGTGGGTCTTCATAGGGAGAGACAAAGTGTAGGGTGTGAGTATTTCAGAGCTGAAAATGCATTGCTGGAAAAGCGCAGCAGGTCAGGCAGCATCCAGGGAACAGGAGAATCGACGTTTCGGGCATAAGCCCTTCTTCAGGAAGAAGCCTTTCCTGAAGAAGGGCTTATGCCCGAAACGTCGATTCTCCTGTTCCCTGGATGCTGCCTGACCTGCTGCGCTTTTCCGGCAACACATTTTCAGCTCTGATCTCCAGCATCTGCAGACCTCACTCTCTCCTGTGAGTATTTCAGTCAAGTATTTCCATACTGATCACCTGAGACAGGAAATAGCCATTTTGATTCTGGAGAAAGATGGTCTATTTCAGGCCAGCTGTGTGGAAGAATAAAAAATCATCTTCAAATATCGCGAATGATTCCACAACAAAAAGCACATTATCAGAACCTGATCCTGTCCTTACCCAGTGACTATAAATCTACACTTTCCAGAAGGAATCAATGGAGAGTAGGAATTATCTGTATCTAGTCAGTGTTGAAGGTGCTGCCAATCTGATGCTGACACTGATACATGTTCAGTTCTTCAATACAGCCACTCATTATCTTGATGAGCACTTGCTCAAATATTTCTTGTTTCAATGAGTAAATTAATGAAGTAGATTAAATTGAAAGGTAACAAAGAATAGACCAGGAAAACGAATGTTTTCCTCTGCATTTTATAAGGCCTAGGTCTCTGTAATTAAAATTAGATTAAGAAATTGCCTTTGATAAGTCTTCCATATAATCCATACTCTAAAACAAATAAAACTCTGCAAAGTCTTTATACCTTCTTCAAGATTTAATTAGGAAATGTAATAAATACACCACTCAAACAAATGGGTGCAACTGCACTGAAACTCAAAATGTTCCACAGTGAAAAGGAAGAAGCAATTCACACACAAGCAATTGCATTTACCAACTCAACCACTGATATAAAATGGATCCAGGTGTGAATTATGTGCAGGATTCACTGCAGTAACATATTGAGGCTTCTTCAGTAGGACCCATCCCTCTTATGCCTCAAAATAACAAACTGCACCATCAGAAAAACATATTAGATTAGATTAGATTACTTACTGTGTGGAAACAGGCCCTTCGGCCCAACAAGTCCACACCAACCCTCCGAAGCGCAACCCACCCAGACCCATTCCCCTACATTTACCCCTGCACCTAACACTACGGGCAATTTAGCATTTGGCCAATTCACCTGACCTGCACATTTTTGGACTGTGGGAGGAAACCCACGCAGACACGGGGAGAATGTGCAAACTCCACACAGTCAGTCGCCTGAGGCAGGAATTGAACCCGGGTCTCTGGTGCTATGAGGCAGCAATGCTAATCACTGTGCCACCGTGCCGCACGTTATATAACGTAGAACAATACAGCGCAGACAAGCCCTTCGGCCCTCAATGTTGCACTGCCTTGTGAACTAATCTAAGCCCATCCCCCTACAATATCCCATCATCATTCATATGCTTATCCAAGGACTGTTTAAATGCCCCTGATGTGGCTGAGTTAACTATTTTGGCAGGCAGGGCATTCCACGCACTAGCCACTCTTTGAGTAAAGAACCTGCCTCTAACATCTATCTTAAATTTATCACTCCTCAATTTGCTGCTATGTCCCCTTGTACAAGCCGATGTCATCATCCTAGGAAAAAGATTCTCACTGTCCACCCTATCTAATCCTCTGATCATCTTGTATGTCTCTATTAAATCCCCTCTTAGCCTTCTTCTCTCCAATGAGAACAGACCCAAGTCCCTTAGCCTTTCCTCATAAGCTCTTTGCTCTAGTCCAGGCAACATCCTGGTAAATCCCCTCTGCACCTTTTCCAATGCTTCCACATGCTTCCTGTAATGGGGTGATCAGAGTACACAGTACTCCAAGTGAGGTCGCACTAGCGTTTTGCACAATTGTAGCATGACGTCATGGCTCCGGAACTCAAACCCTCAACCAATAAAACCTAACACACCGTATGCCTTCTTAACAGCACTATCAACCTGGATGACAAATTTCAGGGATCTATGTACATGGACACCAAGATCCCTCTCCACATCCACGCTACCAAGAATCTTTCCATTGACCCAGAATTCTGTGTTCCTGTTATTCTTCCCAAAGTGAATCACCTCACATTTATCTGCATTGAACTTCATTTGCCACCTCTCAGCCCAATTTTGCAGTTTATCCAAGTCTCCCTGCAACCTGCAACATTCTTCCACACTGTCCATCACTAGACTGACTTTAGTGTCATCTGCAAACTTACTAACCAATCCACTATACCTGCATCCAGGTCATTTATAAAAATGACAGATGAAAAAGGCAACAGATGCAGTAAAACATTGGCACCTGCAAATTTCCCTCACAGCCACACACCATTTGTTTTGGCTATGCATTGATGCCAATTTTGATACCAGGGACAATTTCCTCAAAAAAGTATAACGGTACAACCTTCACCATTTGCTCTGAATTGCTTGAGCTGAAAGGTTTACCTACACCTCCTGAAGAACAAGTAGGAATGGGGAATCAGTAGCAGCTTTCCAAGTGGTGACTCCATTCAAGGAAAGAGGAAAATAAAAGGAAAAGCGAAATGTTGGTTGAGTATTTGAAAATAAAAACAGACCATGCTTGAAAAGTTCAGCAGGGCTGGCACTGTCCGTGGATTTCAAAACAGAATTAACATTTTGAGTTGAATGTTGCTCCAATATGGCACATTCAACGCAAAATTATAACTCTGGCCAGATGTTCGTCATGATGAAAATCCCTGAAAACTGGAAATCCCGCTTCCAAACACATCATTTCCATTTCCCCTTCAGGGAGATTTCATGCCTTTTAAATGATCAATTTTCTCCATTTAAATTCCACCTTTGTATTCCCATTTTCTGGAATGCAAAGTGTACAGAACAGGCCAGAGAAGATCCATTTAATTGAACTTATTTTGGGTACCATAATTTGGAGGTGCCGGTACTGGATTTGCCCTTCATCAGGTGGTGAAGGAGCAGTGCCCTGAAATCTAATGCTTCCAAATAAACCTGTTAGACTTTAACCTGGTGTTGTGTGATTTTTAACTTTATTTTGGATAGTTAAGGGTCTTATCTGCAGAGTTAAGTACTACATCAGATATGGTCTCAGGACACCTTAAGCAGGGATTGAGTCGGGTTCCTTAAGTGCGAGTCAGGTTCCTTTGAGATTCTAAAAGCAGATAGAAATATGTTTGAAAAGTATATAAATCTATTGGAACTGTCAAAGCTGACAAATAACTGAGAAAACCAAAATTTGTTTCCACAAGAGACTTGTGGAAGGAATTTCAAAATAATGAAAGACAATTTTCTAATGAAGAAAACTATCTTTAAAAGTCGTGATATTATCAATAGACAAATTTATATATGCGCGTGTGAATCCTGAGATTTCACATAGTGGATACTAGGTGAGTGGCATACTTGGCAAGGATGAGGGCAGGGCATGTAATGGAAACAAGGGAAAGGGTAGTAAATGGGGGGTATGCTTGGCATAAATTGACATTAAGTTGGCATTGAAGCTGCAAAGGCCCAGGGTGGTGGGTCCAGGACAGCCGAATAGTTATAAAAGGCCCAGGTTGAGAGGTCAGGGCCATATTCTGGTATAAGGAGCATGAGAGATGGGTAGAGGGGCATGTGTTGCATAAAATTGCAAACATTTTTTTTAATAAATCATAAAAATAGATTGCAAAAGCTTCCATAGATACCAGTTAAGGAAACATTGGCCAACTTAAAGTTTGACATATATAAAATCTTCCCAATAAGTTCAAAATCTGTAAGTCTAAGATATAACTTTTGTAATACCCCAATCACTTTATTAGAAGGATACAATTTGCCTCAAATATCTGTGATGGGTTTGGCTAATATCTACTGCTCAATGAGAGCAATATTCATCACATGCAAAGTGTTTCAATAATGAGGCAGACAATAAAATGCCATTTTTGTGAAGCTAATGGTCCAGCGTTCAAAACAGACATGAATGGATATTTGTAACTGTCTGAAGTTTCTGTTTCATTTATACATAAGTAACATCTGATGTAGTTAATCTCACTATTATTTTCACTGAATATTCTGGCCTCATGTATACTTCAGGAAAATAGTGCAGGAGTTCAAACAATTAACACTGAACTTCAGAGTTACGGGGAGCTGATATTGCTTTTATTCATGCTCGACTTGCTGAGAAAACTCTGTTTAAAAAGAAGGTACTTCAGAGAAAAGAATCAACATTTGAAATTATCCAACTTGACCGAATTACTTAATTCTCATGGTGGAAGAGGATTGCATGCTGCGATTCCTTATTCTCAAAGCTCAGAAAGGAAGTCTGAATCATTAGGAACAGTAAAAATAAGTATATGATACTACATTGGTATATGCTTATCCTCTCTCATTTTTCAATTATTTTCTGCTACTCTAGTTTAACATATAATTTTCCCTAGCTAGTTTCCAGCTCAAATTGGCAATGCACTGTATGAGCAATAACATGCTAGGAGCAATGGCGTGTAATTTTGTGATCCATTATGAGTTTGAACTTTCAGTGCTGCATGGTAGATATTGCCCACTTCCAACTCAGTTTGAGATCGTCAAAAGAAGTTTATTGGATATGGGAATGGAAGTGAAAAAAATAGAATTTGAATGTAATTAGGTAAGGAAAGTCCAGCGTATGTGCTAGATAAAGAATGCAGAACATTAGTATTTAAATGAGGGCCTTATTTGTCGATTTAAAACCTTCATAACCTGCTTACCTAATCAATACTGAATGTGGTTGTTAAATGATGGACCGTCTACTTCCAAATGAATTTTCAGTCAGAAGTGTACAGTGCCAAACATGCACACAAGTGCATTCAAGAAAATTAAATTCTACTTTGAAATTTTGATTGATATTTGTGATGTTTTGAAGCTTGGTTGTTGATAAAGTGCCAATCCACAGAAATAATTGTATAACGGTGACAGCTTTGGTGAGCTAGTTCTGACTTCTTGGGAATCACAGTTTATGAAACTAAAGTTAATTAATTATGACATTCATTTTGTTATTCATCAAGTTGTTAATCCTTGTTCAGTTATATTAAACTTCAACTATAAGGAAGTGTAAATTAGGTATTTGCCTTCAGGTAGAATTAAACCTGGCGTTTACGAGAAGAATATTGAATTTACGGAATGTACACTTTAATTTTATACTCTAACTACAAGTTGTTATGCATACTAAGCATTCTTATGCTTAAGGGTGATTGTATAATCCACAGCAAGTATCATTTATCCTTGTCTTTTACTACCTGGGTTCTTGCCAGTGCCTGTAGTCTTATTGGACAATTTCTTAAACCAAAGGCGGGTTTTCCTCAATTAAAATTAAAGTTCTGCTCTCTAGTTGGTTTGAGATATTTTCTGGTGTATTAACTGTAATGATTAGCCTAATTCTTATTGTCAAGAATTTAAATGAATTTACATCAATGAATTAGGTGAGAGGAGTGAGGCATTTTGGCTGGATTTGCAGATGATAATAAGATAGATCAGAGAATATGTTGTGAAGAAGACGTCATGAATTTGCCGGTGGAGAAAGATAGATTGAATGAGTGGGCAAAAGTCTGGCAAATTGACTATAGTATAAGAAAATGTGATGTTTTCACTTCAGCAGGAAGAACAAGAGAGAAAAAAAAATCAGAGTATCAACTGGCGAACATTGGAGAATTCCAAAATGCACAGGTATTTGGGCGTCCTGGTGCAGACACAGAAACTTAGTATGTGGATACTGTGAATAATCAAGAACGTTAATGGGATGCTATCTTTTATTACAAGAGAAGTTGAATACAAAAGTAAGGATGTTATGTTTTAGTTATACAGGCTACTGGTGAGACCACATCTCGAATGGTATGTGTGTGGCATTGCTCTTAGTATTTAAAGCAGGATGTCAATGCATTGGAGGTAGTTCAGAAGGGATATACTAAAATGAGTTGGTTGTCTTATGAGGATAAGCTGGACTTGTTTTTTCTGGAGCTTAGAAGAGTAAGGGGTGGGTTGATTGAAGTGTATACGGTCCTCTAAGGTCTTGACAAGGTGGCTGTGGAAAGCATGTTTCCTTTTGTGGGTTAGTCCAGAGCTAGAGGAAACTGTGTTTTAAAATTAGTGTTTGCCCTTTCAGGGTAGAGATTTTCGAATAATTTTTCTCTCTCAAGGATTGTGTGACTTTGGGAGATGCTACCTCAGAAAGTCATGGAGGCAGGGTCATAGAATATTTTATAGACAGAAGTGGGGAACATAATCCAGAGCCCACTCTAGATAGATACCCCACCAAAAAGGAGTCATATAGATCTCAAGAAGAATTACATTAACAGACTTTTTCTCTGCTTATGCATTCGGTGAAAACTTGCTCTGCAGTCACCTGAAAATAGTGAAATGTGTCCTCCATGTCTTGTGACTGTTTTTTCTCTTTATTATTCTGCCACGTGCAACTTTGTTGTAGCCTTTATCTTTCTATTACTTTCCATAAATGCAGCAACTCACTGACTCTTGATGACCTTCATTACCCCCCTGCAATATAACTCTACAGCATTAGAATCTACAGCGAGTATAATAGTTCCATCCCTATGTCCTCACCTTTGAGGTGCATGCATGTGTGTGTGCTCCTGCATAGCTACATGTGGAATAAACACCAGTACGAAGTGTTCATGAGTCTTTGACTCTTTTCTCTGAGGTAAATTAATTCCAGGACATGGTTGAGGTATTGGCCTTAGGAGTTAATAGGGCACATTCAAACTCATTCTATAGTGAGTGTTTCTCTTGAATACTTGTGCAATAATATTTCTCCATTTCTGTCTTAAGTCTCTGCACTGTGCAAGAATGCTTCTGAACAAATATTGGGTTTTTGTGTTCTGAAGAAGGGTCATTTGACCTGAAACGTTAACTCTGATTTCTCTCTACAGATGCTGCCAGACCTGCTCAACTTTTCCAGCAATGTCTGTCTTTTTTTTAAGATTAGATTAGATTAGATTAGATTACTCTTTGTTTCTGATTTCCAGCATCTGCAATTGTTTTGGGTTTTTTTAAACAGATTTTGGGTCCTTCCCATTTTACTGTGAATTGTCTGTGAGGCCTTTTTTGTGTCAATTACAGAAAAAGCTGGTGATTGCTAATTTTGCATTCAATGTTTTCAAACTGTACCCTCCCCCTTCACACTGCACCTGGTCCTTGTATGACTGTATATGGTCTTCTTCCTTTTGTCTTTTTTCAATCTTCCTTGCAACTATTGGCCCTTTCACTAATGTCCTAGATATATCAGCTCCTCTTCTTGATCTCACACCTGTCCAGGTCCCCATGCCTAACCTTTGCCTTACGTCATCACTTATTTAATTTACTTGATTTCTCCCTCCCTGGCATCATTGCCCCTTGTGTTCCCCACACTAAATATGGAGCTCCCACACTTCGTTGCTTCTATCATTGTGATTTTCTCTTCTTCACTCCAGTTTACCTCTATCTAATCTCCAAGATCCTTCCAGTGGCCCTGACAATAGCACACTTTCAAACATATCCTCTACTTTCCTTTCTACCTAACTCACCTTTACTTGGTGAGGTTAGGAATAGGAAAGGTGAGGTCACCCTGTTAGGAGTCTTTTACAGGCCTCCTAATAGTCCTAGAATCATTGAAGAAAGGATTGATCCTCTACTTTCCTTTCTACCTAACTCACCTTTACTTGTAACTTTTGAGTTGGTCCCCCTTTTGAGTGTGCCCTCCTGTTGAATTAAGCCCCACTTGCCTGCTCTAGTTGGCTTGCCTCACTTGTTCACCCAGTCAGACTTCTATGAGAACTATTTGGTAACAATACTCAAAATTACATACAATTGAGATTTCTGATGGGTTGGTTGACCTGGTTTGATGAGTTCTCCACCATCCCACTTCCCTGATATTTGTGCAAAGGATAAAGTTTGTTATGAATGATCCAGCTTACTGAAGAAATTTGTACTCAGCAGAGCTTGGAGGAAAATGTCTACCTTGCCAAATGCATACCTTGTCTTATATATTACACTAGTTAGGTCTTTAAAGGCATCTAACTCTGTTTTTCCCGAACAAGACCGAGTCCATGAACATAATTCCAGTTAGCTAGAATGCTAACACATATTTATGACATGCTAATGAATGAAAAGAAGTTATTGATAGTTGACCTGCTCGACAGGTTCTGAGAACTTCACACCAAAACTTTAACTTGGCACGAGGAAGATTTCTTTGAGGAGTAAGTGAGGTCTGCAGATGCCGAAGATCAATGAGGAAGATTTCACCTAACAAAAGATTAGATTAAATTAAAAAAACGCAAAAGAGACAAAAAAGGAATTTAAAAAATATTGAAAAGCCTTTAAGAGCAATTTACGCCCTGTAGGAATGAAAGTCTGCAATTTCTAGTGTTCCCTTTTGGTCCAAATAAGTTCAGCAGAACTGCCGAAACATACATTTCTTTAAATTTCTAATCTTATGCAGAGTTTAATTCATTTTAACAGCTCAAGTACTCGAATCTCACGGGGAGTTTATTGGTGGGCTGCTGGTTTCCTGAGGCTGGTGTTGCAAAAGGGCATCCAGGAGTTTCTAGAAAGGAAGAGTTGCAACTTGTTAAAAATTGCTGGAAAAAATCTATGATAATGGTGGTGGACCATGTTAAATTGACTGTTAGTTTCCCAAATTATGCTGGGTCTTTTGCTTTGCTAAGAGTAGCATTATTAGACGATGGAACGAACACAATTTTTTTTATAAACTGAGGAGGTATGCAAAAAGAGAAACTGAAAGCCTGTTGAATCGGCAGCCATTGCAGTAGCCTAGAGGGAAATTTTACAGGAAAATATTCATGTTGGCAAGTTAATATCTCACAAAAAGTAATGCCCAATTTCACAGAGTCATAGAATCCCTACAATGTGGAAGCAGGCCATTTGGCCCATCAAGTCCACACCAACAAGGAGAGAGAGAGAGACCCACCCACCTTGGACCTTGTTCTTTTCAGTGACAAATGCTGCAGGAGCTTCAGTGAGCTGCTAAAGTACATTTTGTACTCCAGTATTATTATAATAAGTGCAATAAAGTGGAGATATTTTACTTCTCCCACCCAACATAAAACCGGGTAAAAAGAAACATTAAAATGGAATATATGAAAGGAGTTGTCCATTCTCACTCATCATTAAATCAACCCTTTTTTTAATAGATCCTGGGAAACTGCTCCCATAGATTTCCTCCCCTTCCCACCTTCAAGGCTTTGCAGATTTTCTTTCAGATTCACTCCATCCTGCCTGACCCCCTTATCCACCTTGCCTGTGAGTTACTTGAGTGATGATAGGTAGTCGCTGTGCTACCTAATGTTAATTAGGTTGAGTAGTAATGGAGGCTTGGCTGTTAAAGTTGACCTGGCCTTCCATAACTATTCCTTGGTCAGCTCATCTGATTGCCTCCCCTAACGCTCAACATAAGGTTTTCAATTTCCGCTTAGTTTCACTACCCTCATACACCTTGATTATTTCTGAAGAATTAACCTTCTTTAACTGAAAGTTAAGTACTTAAACATGTGGGTGCAATCATTATGATACTGAAATACTGTTGATCAAGGTGTTGTTATGATTATATGAAGTGTCCCTACTAGAGAAAGATCTCAGAGCTCATAAATCCTTTAAAAGAAATTTAAATGAGCAGTCTGTGAACAGATTTCTAGTTAAGAGAACAAAATAAAACTTGACTCCATTGACTGTGGTGTAATTAGAGGTGTGAAATATGGTAAGAGTAATAATTGTATTTATAGTGTGTGAAAAGGTAGTCCTTGGTGCAAATTAAATTTTAAAAGCTCATGAATATTGTGGTAGAGAATTGATAGTTTGTTTTATAGCATGAATGGGTGGATTCTGTAAAACAATAGCAATTGCAGTGGTTACGATGAATTGCACAATTAAGAGTGTGTATTTTCAGCACTTTATTACTATGTTTAACAAGCATTTATTATATAGTTCAAAGTTATTTTTAAAGGAATAGCTGCTACAAATCCATATACTGCATCAGTAAGTACTTGCAAAGAAAATGAGAATATAGGAGGAGGAGCCAGTCATTCATTTGAGTCTGCTCCATCGTTCATTATGATCATGGCTGATCATCCAACTCAATCCCCCTGTTTCCATTCCCTCCCCACACCCTTTGATCCCTTTATACCGAAGAACTATATCTAACTCCTTTTTTGAAAATGACCCAACCACTTTCTGTACCATAGCATAAATTTTCACAGAGTCCCCACACTCTGGCTGAAGAAATGTTTCCTCATCTCAGTTCTAAATGGCAAGCCCATATTATTAGAAATGTGACTCTCAGTTCTGGACTCACTAGTCATCAGGAATATCCATCCTGCATTTAGCTTGTGTAATCATGTTAGACTTTTAAAGATTTCTATGAGATCCTGACCACCCCCTTTCCCGCTTTATTTTAATCTCCAGTGAATATAGTCCTAACCGATCCAGCTGTACTCACACTCTTGTTTTTGCTACCAAACTGGATAACCTCACATTTTCTCACATTATACTTCTTTTACCATGCATTTGCCCACTTACTCAATTTCTTTAAATCACCTTCAAGCATCTCTGCCTCCCCTCACAGTTAACCCCCACCCCCCAATCAAATTTTGTGTTGTCTGCAAATTTGGAGATATTAGCGTTAGGTCATCTAAATCATTCACATGTAAGGTGAATAGCTGGGATTCAAGCATTGGTCCCTGCAGCACCCCATTAGTCTTTGGCTGCCCATCAGAAAAAGTGGTGTTTATTTTTACTGTTTCCTGTCTGCCATCCAGTTCTGTATCTATGTCAGAACACTATCTTTAATCACAGAACATTTTTTCATGCTAATGTCTTATGCAGTACCTAGTTGAAAGGCTTCTAACATTCCAAATAAATCACATCCACTTGGACCCCCTTATAAGTTCTATTAGTTATGTCCTCGAAAACATTTGGTAGATTTGTTAAGAATGCTTTATCTTTCATAATTCAATGCTGACATTGTCCAGTACTCATCATTGTTTTCCAAGTACTGTGTATTAAATATTATATAATGGACTCTAACATCTTCCCTACTGCTGAGATCAGGCTAACCAGTCTATAGTTTCCTGTTTTCTCACTACCTCCTTTTTTGAAATAGTGAGTTTACATTGGCTACTCTCCAATCCATAGGAACTGTTCTAGATTAATCATAGAGTTGTACAGCATGGAAACTAACCCTTCAGTCTAACTTGTCCATGCTGATCAGATATTCTACATTAACCTAGAGTCAAGGTTAGAGTAGTGCTGGAAAAGCACAGCAGGTCAGGCGGCATTCCAGGAGCAGGAAAATTGACATTTCAGGCAAAAGCCCTTCATCAGGAATGAGGATTTATTCCTGATGAAGGGCTTTTGCCTGAAACATTGATTTTCCTGCTCCTTGGATGCTGCCTGACCTGCTGTGCATTTCCAGCACTACTCTAACCTTGACTCTAATCTCCAGCATCTGCAGTACCCACTTTTGCCCACATTAATCTTGTTCCATTTGCCCGCATTTGGTCTATATTTGTCTAAACCATTCCTATTCATATACCCATACAGAGGCCTTTGGCAGCTCATTCCATACATGTACCACCCAGTGCATGAAAATGTTGCCCCTTAGGTCCCTTTTAAATCTTTCCCTTCTCACCTTAAACCTATGCCCTCTAGTATTCTATTGATTCTTGGAAGATGATCACCAATGCACCCACTATTTCTTGGACTACTTCCATGAAAACACTTCGGTGTAGGGTTATTGGGCCCAAGGGATTTATCAGTCTTTAGTCTTATCAATTTTACCAACACTATTCCCCTAATCTTACTAATTTCCTTCAATTTCTCCCTGTCATTTTGTGTTTTCCAACTTTGCTTGTGAGGACAGAGCCAAAATATGGATTAAATTGGTCTGTCAACTCTTTGTTCTTGTTGAAAACTTCACCTGTTTCTGATTGTAAAGGACATATATTTGTCTTCACTAATCTTTTTTCATCTTGATATGCCTATTGAAGCTTTTGCAATCCATCTGTAAATTCCCTATAAGCTTACTCAAATACTATTTCCCCATTTTAATCAATCCCTTTGTCTTTCTTTACTCCCAATCCTCAGGTTTGCCACTTTTTTTGGCCAATTTTCTTCTCCTTCCTTGAAGATGATACTATCCCTAATTTTCCTTGTTAGCCATGGTCAGGCCACATCTTCCATTTCAATTTTTTGCAAGACATGAGTGAACAATTGTTTCTCAGGTACTCTTCAAACGTTTGCCATTGCCTATCACTGTCATCCCTTTAAGTAAACTCCAAATTTATCGTGACCAGTTTGTACCTCATACCATCTTAGTTTCCCTTATGTAATTTCAGGACCTAGTCTCAGAATCAACTTATTACATGATACCCAGTGTAGGATAGCCCTAATTTTAGTTCATTCTTCAACATATTGATCCAGAAAACCATTTCTCCTCTAAGGCATTGTTCGTAATTTGATGTGCCCATACTATATTCAGATCTGATGAAGGGTCATCTAGACTCAAAATTAACTTGCCCTCTCAAAACAGATGCTGCCTTGACCCACTGTGGTTTCCAGCATTTCTTGTTTTAAGTACAGATTCCCGAGCCTGCAGTAATTTACTCCTATATACAGATTAATGTAGCCCAATGTTGCCTTAATTGCTTGTATCTCTAATTTTCTGCTTAGTGCCTTCCCCTTCATTGCAGCTTGTTCTAATCTATGCAAGCCCTATGGGCAATCATTAATTAATCTCCCTGTGGAGCTTGTTGAGTATGAATTCCCTTGATGACAGGCATTGGCCTGCCCTGTGTGTCATAGAGTCATAGAGATGTACAGCATGGAAACAGACCCTTCGGTCCAACCTGTCCATACCGACCAAATATCCCAACCCAATGTAGTCCCATCTGCCAGCACCCAGCCCATATCCCTCCAAACCCTTCCTATTCACATACCCATCCAAATGCCTCTCAAATGTTGCAATTGTACCAGCCTCCACCACATCCTTTGACAGTTCATTCAATACACGTACCACCCTCTGCGTGAAAAAGTTGCCCCTTAGGTCTCTTTTATATCTTTCCCCTCTCACCCTAAACCTATGCCCTCTAGTTCTGGACTCTCCGACCCTAGGGAAAAGACTTTGTCTATTTGTCCTATCCATGCACCTCATAATTTTTTAAACCTCTATAAGGTCACCCCTCAGCCTCCGACGCTCCAGGGAAAACAGCCCCAGCCTGTACTCTGACCAATAAAGGAAAGCATACCAAACGCCTCCTTCACTATCCTGTCTACCTGCAACTCCACTTTCACGGAGGTATGAACCTGCGCTCCAAGGTCTCTTTGTTTAGCAACACTCCCTAGGACCTTACCATTAAGTGTATAAGTCCTGCTAAGATTGCATGTTTCCCATGTGTCGGTGTGGGTTTCCACTGGGTGCTCCGGTTTTTTTCCCACACTCCAAAGATGAGCAGGTTGTGGATTGGCCATGCTAAATTGCTTCACAGTGTCTGGGGATGTACAGGCTAGGTGGACTAGCCATGGGAAATGCGGGGTTATGGGGATGGCGGTGAGTCTGGGTGGAATACTCTCTGGAGGATTGGTGCAGACCTGGTGGGCTGAATGACCCCTTCCTAAGAAATAAAATAAAGCTGACCCAGGCCTGTAGTTGTGACTGACTGATTAAGGTGACACATTAGGAAATCTGTTGGGGTTTCACCCCACAGATTCGAGTCCTGCTGATTAGGGCCCTCTTGTGGCACAGCCCAGTAAGACCTGGAGGTGTGTAATAACATCTTTGAACAGATTGATTGAAAAATAGGTTAAATAAAATGTTAAGCTATTAAAAAGACTTCTAAAGCAGACCCAGGTGTTAGTAATGGGTTTTGCTTATAAATACCCAGCTGGCCAGATGGGTGTTTTTAGTGATGGGTGGTTATCAGTTTTTATAAAAGTGAAAAAGAAACAATGGTGATTTTGGTGGTGGGAAGATTGCTCAGTTGTGTGGATATAGAAAGAGGGGGGAAAAGAGCAGACCCCGGTGCCTGTTGTGGTACAGTGATAGTATTCCTATCTTTGAGCCAGAAAGCCTGGGTTCAAGTCCCACGTGTTTCAAAGAAGCTACAAGAACATTTCCAAACTGGTTGATGAGAAAGGAGGGTCAGCACAGAAACAGACTTAAGTCATGGTGAGTTGGTGTGGAAAACCATTAGGCTGTGTGAGAGCACTTCTGGATAAGGGAAAATATAAAGCAGACCCAGGGAGTTAAAAAAAAACAAAGAAGCGGGGTTTTGTGGGAGAGTGGCAATGTCCCTGTCTCTGAGCCGGGAGACCCGGGTTAAGGTCCCACTTGTTCCAGAGGTGTGTAATAATATCTTTGAACCGGTTGATTAGAAAATATTATAAAGCTGATCCATGTTGAGGTGGCACAATTGGTCAGTACATTCCCTTGTTAAGTGAAAGGTTGGTTCTCGAGATCACCCAGGGATGATGCTTTCTCTGGTTTAATCCATGATTGAGGGTTTTTTGATGAGTTCAAGAATCTCCAAGATCAGTGTTAAAGATCCTCCAAGCATCTTTAACACTGATCCAACTGCCTCAGAGCCAGCTATCAGAGTGAGCAGGATGTCTGACACTCTTGTCAGCCAGGGCTCCCTGATTAGACCAGATTTACAGTCCATTCTGGGAACTCATATTCTGTAAGGTCCACCTGCTGACCTCATTACAATAACTACATCTCTCCCCCTCTGAGTCAGAGGACATAGGCTGGTTCTTTTTTTATAGATCCCCCTGCAGTGTTTTAGCACCAGGATCCTACAACTTTGCCTGTCATACAGGCGGTGTGTAACAGTAGCTTAACTCTTGTGTCCAGATATCTCAGAAGAAACTCATTCTCTCCTTCAGTTGGCAAAGGTATCAAGGTCCTGGATTAGTGGTGCTGGAAGAGCACAGCAGTTCAGGCAGCATCCAAGCTGCTCCTTGCATGCTGCCTGAACTGCTGTGCTCTTCCAGCACCACTAATCCAGAATCTGGTTTCCAGCATCTGCAGCCATTGTTTTTACCCCAAAGGCATCAAGGTGGTGACATCCACTGTGTCCATCTCAGATTCGGAGGTACCTTCAATTCTTGACAGAGAGGGAGAAACCACAGGTTCTGGAGCAGTCAGAAAGGCTGTCAAGGAGCCAGGCACATTTTTCTCCTGCACAATTTGGGAGTTTGCAGCTTTCATATGGTCCGTGTACTTATTCAGGACTACCGCACCTGCCCGAACTTTGTACATTACTGGAGGCGACCTGACATCGTTCATACTTGTCACCTATGCAGTGCCGTTACTGTGTTTGAACACCAAGCATTGACCCCTGTAGTACACGGTGTCTCTCATTTAGCAGAGTCCTGTGTCTGGCATTGGCATTCCTGATGCCACCCCCAAGGTCCAGGAAGATCAGACATAACCTAATGTGGAGTCTTCTCCCCATTAGCAACTTTGATGGAGCTATCCCTCTGGTGGAATAGGGGATGGTCCAATAATCAAAAAGAAATTAGGATTGTTTGGAACCTCGTGAAGCTGTCAGCTGTTTCTTTAAGCGTACCTTCAAAACTTGGACTGCTCTTTCTGCCAGACTATTAGATGATGGATAGTATGGAGCTGTCCTTATATGTCAAATACCATTCAGCTTTATGAAATATTCAAATTCCCTGCTGATAAAAGATGGCTCGTTATCTGAGAACAACATTTTCAGGAATCTCTGTACTGCAAACGATGCATGTGTAATCAGCATGTAACCAAGTCCAGGGTTTACCCAGCCATTCTCATGAATGTGGCAGAGAGCTGCTGGCAGTAATTTTTGTCTTTGTTGGCACTCTGGGCACTGCCTCGTCAACATGATTATGTTGGCATCCAATCCTGGCCACCAGTCAGAACTTCTTGCCAACATCTTAATTTTGGAAACCCCGAGATGACTCTGGTGGAGTTCAGCCAATATCTGGCAGCAGCCTTTGCCAGGGACAATTGGTCTTGCTCCCCACAATAATATGGCTATCCTTTACTGTGATCTGTCTTTCCAGCTCCAAAAAGGTTTCAGTTCTGGTTGCAATGCCCATTTTGTTTTCCCCATCGCTGCCAGCTGTTTCAGTTTGACCCGGACCAAATCTTTGGATGTGGATAGTCTGATATTGTCAACTGTGACTGGAAGTGTCCAGAAAATTTAAAACCATTACTTTTCCAGGAGCAGTACCACCAGTGGTATGTGCCAGCAGGAGGCTGCTCAATGCACTGGCCTCCCAGTCGGTGTTCCAACTTGTAATTATATGCACCCCGCATTTAACGGTAGGCTTTAATGCTTTGGGCAGCACTGCCTGATGCTTTGGGCAGCACTGCCTTGTCCACTTTAAGTAGATCTAGCAAGGGTTTGTGGTCTGTTATAAATTTACATCTGTAGAGTATTGATGGAACTTCCTGACTCTAAATATGACTGCTAAACCTTCTTTATCTATCGGGACATATTTATGGGCTGCATTAACCACAATCCTGAATGCATACACTATTCAGCATTCCACTTCATTTGGCCACTAATTTACTAATACTACTCTGATGCCATACGGGGAGGCATTGCATGTCAATACCAGATCTCACTTGGCATCATAGTGTGCCAACACCTTGGAGGATGACAGCTGTTTCTTTACTTCCCTGAAAGTTATGGCTTGGCAACGTGACCATTTCCAAGGCTGAGATTTTTTAAAAGTGTTGAAGGAAAGATGCCAGGATGGAGGCCAGGTTACATATGAACTTTCTCGAATAATTCACCAGCCCAAGGAAAGACCTAAGCCCCGGTACAGATGTGGGAGCTAGGGCAGCTTTGATGGCCCTTACTTTAACTTCCAATGGGTGTAACCCAGTCTTGCTGATTCTGTAGCCCAAGTGAGTCACTTGGGGTGCCTGGAATACGCTTTTTTCCCATTCATACGCGTAAAGGTACACACCTATTTGAGAAAAGTATAATGTCAATGTCCAAGTTCTCAAAGTGCTGTTCATTGATCTTCCCTGTAATAACATGTCTGCTAGGTTAAGAGCAACCTGGCATAGACCTTGTAAAATGTTCTCCATCATTCTCTGCTAAATTGTACAGCCTGATGATATCCCAAACGGCAGTCTCATATGTTGGGACAAACCCTTATGGGTATTAATTGTAGCATACTTCTGGGAATCTCCATCGGACCGCAGTTGCAAGTACGCATGGCTCATATCCAGCTTTGTGAAGGACAGTTGTCCCTCTCCCCACCGCCGAGGTTTGTGTATAAATCCTCTGTGCAATGCATTGGGTATTTATTGAGCTGCAAAAAGCTGTTTATCATTTGTTTAAAATCCCCATAAAGGCAGACCGTTGGGCTTCACAATTGCTAAGACTGGTGCTGCCCATTCCACCACCTGGACTGATTTGATGATTTCTTTGTTTTCCAGTTTTTGGATTTCTGCCTCTACTTTTGCCCATAATGCAAATGGCACTGGGCAGGCCTGGCAGAATCATGGAATTGCTTCTTGGCTAACGTGCAAGGTGGCCTTGGCTCCTTTGATAATCCCTCACCCTTCCTGAAAAGCATCCAGATATTTAACTAGGACTTCATGTAAGCAACCATTTTCTAATTGAAAGATGTTGAGCCAATCCAGGTGAATCCTTCTCAACCAGTTTCACCCCATAAAGCTTGAGCCAGAGCCTTTTACTACAATTAGTGGTGGTTTAACCAACTGCTTTGCGTAAGAATCCAGAATCAAAGTTGTACGCTTAATTTATAAAGGATCCCTGTATAGGTTCTCATTTTAGCCGAGATATTGCACAAACCTAAGGGTTGGAGTCCAGAGCAAATTTTGTTAAAAATAAGTTCTGTGATCTCTAAAATGGCCACACCGGTATCAACCTCCATTCGAACCTATTGACTATTTAACCAGATGTTTGTTTCGATTGATTCTGATTTGGATGTTGCTAAATAATTGACCTGTTCTAAACCAGATGTCGTTGGACTTTCCAGGGTCTGCATACTCCTACATACTAACCTAAGAGTTCTCTTACTCAATTTAAGTCTAGTGCGACTCTTTTGTTGTCCTGAATCCACTTACCGGCAGCAACTACAAGCAGTTGCTGGCCATCCTGAAGAAAATTTTAACCATTTGGCCGAGGCTTGGCTTTGTTTTTTGGTGAGCTGACCAAGAGTCTCTCTGTTAAGGATATGTCCTGAGTGAGGCCATAGTCAGATTGGGAAGGGTGTCTACTCCCAAAGGAATACCCTGCAACTCATATGCTCAACTTGCCACATCTTTCCCATGATAAAACCAGTTGTAGCGCCTTTTTGAAATCCTGTTGGGCTTCAGCTGGTGGGTGCTTTTGCATGGTTACATCATTAATCCCGCATACCAAACAGCATCTCATTAAGGGCTAAACCAACGTCACATGCCTCTGCCAGTCGTCTTAACCCTGTCAAGACAAGGAATGGATTCCCCTGGTTCTCAAATTGCCTCAGGGAAATTTAGGTTCCTAACAACTTGAAAAAGCTGTGTCCCTGCAGGCTGTCAGGAGAATTACTCATTACTTTTCAACTGCCCCAATGTCATTTGCCCAGGAAAAAAAAACTTTAAAATATTCTTTCCACATTCTTGGCCCAGTCTTTGACAGCAGCATTGAATGAGTCAAGCTTCCCAAATAACGGTATGATGCCAGAAATTCTTACCCCAACTCAAAGATGAGTGTAGCCAGAAATTCTTACCCCAACTCAAAGATGAGTGTAGCAAGTGAATTTCTTCAAGAATGTGCTTCATTCTTGTAGCCACTGAAATAACTCCACTGAGGCCGATATCTGGTCACCTACTCACCCTTTCTTTATACATGGAGAGTCCTTACCACTGATCCACCTCCCTCAGAGCCAGCTCTTAGAGTGAGCAACATTACTAACTCCCCTGTTCTTATCTGTCAGCCCAGGCTCCCAAATTGGTACAGATTAACAGTCCCAGTCAGGAAATTCACATTCATTGATGTCCACCTGGCTCACCTCATTACAATCGCTACAGTTGTACCCATGACTTCAGTTGATTTGTCACCTGCCTTTGATCTGCAATTAAATTCCCAATAACTGAAATTTCTGATTTCCAAACAAAAGTTTTAAATTAAATTAAGTGTAAATTTTAAAATAACACACTCGTATGTCCATTGAACTATCTGTTGCATGTTTCAGAGTCTTATTCAAGTTTGAACTTGAAGCCCTCAGCTTGTTTAAAATTCCTGTGCTCCTTTGAAAATTTAATCTCCAGATTACTTTTTCCAAAAGACCATTAATGAAAGAAAATTTCAACTTCTCACTCATCTATCAGTTATTATGTTGCTTCATGGATTGCATGTTAGCAATTTGAAGATCTCAGCTTTTCTCAAATTCCTGTGCTCCAACTATACATTTCACCTGTTAACAGTTTAAGAAAACCTTTTAATCATTCTGTGAATTCTATGCTTGTATAATTGGCAGACCTCGCTAGTGTGCAACCTATGAGTCAAATGAACGAAAATAGATAAGTGAGAAGTTGAAATAAGACATTCCTTTCCTTAAAGGTCATTCAGAAAAAGTAATCTGGAGAATAGATTCTCAAAGGCTTCATTTTCGAAAGTAATGCTTTTACATATCATGAGATGTATTATTCTGTTCTTTACTCCTCCCGTGTAAAATAGAATCAGCACATAGGGTTAGTGGCAAATATAGGAAGCTGACTCAGCGTTTAACACTGCTGCCTCACAGCACAGGGAATGGGTTAAATTCTGCCCTCGGGTGACTATCTATGTGGATTTCATCCTCCAATCAAAATATGTGCAGGTTAGATATACTGGCCATGCTGAATTGTCCATAGCATCTAGGGTTCTGCAGGCTAGGTTGATTAGTCAAATGCAGGGTTACAGGTATAGGATGGGGGAGATGGTTCTGGTTGGGATGCTCTTCAGATGGTCAGTGCAGAGTTGATGAGCCAAATGACCTTTTTTGGCACTGTAGGGATTCTATAATTATACGATTAATGACAATGGTGTGAACAGATTTGTTGCAATTATGTGACAACCAAGATATTGGAAAAAATATTCAAAATAGCTTGAAACTATGAGGAGAAAGTGAGGTCTGCAGATGCTGGAGATCAGAGCTGAAAATATGTTGCTGGAAAAGCGCAGCAGGACAGGCAGCATCCAGGGAACAGGAGAATCGACGTTTCGGGCATAAGCCCTTCTTCAGGAATCCTTCAGGTTTCCTGAAGAAGGGCTTATGCCCGAAACGTCGATTCTCCTGTAGCTTGAAACTATGCACTGCAATGTTGAAATAAGAACTGTAAGTGCTGAAAATATGCAGTAGTCAGGCAGTATCTGTGGTGAAAAAAACAGACTTGGTGTTTCAGGTCAATAATTTTTCATCATTGCTGGAAAAGGTTAGAAACTTATTGTGATGAAAGATTGCAGATTTGAAATGTTAGTCCTGTTTCTATCCTTAACTGCTGTCAGAAACTGTTGAGCATTTGCAGCATTTTATGCTTTTTTTGAATTTCAGATTTTTAGAATTGATATTCTACTTTTCAATCATCAGGATTGTGAGTATGGCAGCTTTTGTGGCATCGTATGTGAAATTTAGGTACCCAGATAATATAGGATTGGTATTCCTGTACTGTCATCTAGGGTTTCATCATAACATTGGATCATGTCATAAATAACTTTCAGGGGCTTATCTCCCTGGAAGTAAAGTCTCCTAGTAATTTACCTCACTCAAAGGCTTAAAGAGGCAGTGAAGGAGTTACTTTGATGGGCTGGTGCTGTTTTTTCACCATTTTATTGACGTTTACCTGAATGAAGAAAAGTATTTATAGACATGATTAGAAAACTAGGTTATAACATAACCTAATACTGTGCAGGACAAATCATTTTTATATTTTCATCTTTCTCAACTGGAAATCTGATTTAAGCACACCTAACGCATCTGCCTCATGTCAACCTGCAGAGGGCCTAGTTACAATGCAGTGATTCATTGAATAATTCAGTAATTGGTATGTCATTGCCCACATTTCCAGGGAACAGACTCTACACATTGGAGCAAGCAGCTGGCCATTTCAATGATGTATATATCATTTGTTTATCATTTATACAGACAGCTGCCTGCATTGAAGTGGAGGTTAGGTTCTGAGGAAATTCAAAGGCTGAGGTTAAAATTGCACAATTATTGGATGAGTCAGTGTAGCTGTATACCCAGCAACCCATAGCCACTCATATTGTCGAGATTAATGCCTTTACACCATCTGCTGCTGTTTTACTCTCCAGATATTTGAACAGCTCATTTGAACTAAATCAGGATTGTACCGATACAGACTGCCTTTGTATCTCATTTCCACTCACCCATTTCTTTTCTGTGAGGATAACTTCCCTCACAGAAAAAAAACACATTCAATGCTGTAATGTTTATTCACACTTTGCATTTACCAGACACTAGTAGAATCACATTAATGGCATGAGTTGATTGATATAGTTAAATTGTTCTTTAGTAATTGTGACCAAATGTTTGATTTCAAGTATCCCTGGACATCAGAGTTTGTCTTTAAAAAAAATTAACAAACATCTGACCTTGGAGAAACCTGTGTGGGAGAGCTCACACTGGTGGAGCAGTGAAGTGGCTTTTTATGGTGTAACCTTACTTTTTCTTCTTTTGTAAATCTGCAATAGTGAATAGAGTGTGTTCTTCTTTTGATTATATGTTTTATTGAGATCTGTCTCTTGATTAAACATGAAAAATATAAAACATAGGTACTAAGTTAGCCTGGAGCAGTGTTTTTTAGAGCAGTAAGACTGTGCTATTTTCATTTTGGATAGGCAAATCAGGGCAGGACTTTTACACTTAATGGTAAGGTCTTGGGGAGCGTTGCTGAACAAAGAGACCTTGGAGTGCAGGTTCATAGTTCCTTGAAAGTGGTGTTTCAGGTAGGTAGGATAGTGAAGAAGGCTTGCCTTTGTTGGTCCGTGCAGTAAAAACAATGACTGCAGATGCTGGAAACCAAATTCTGGATCAGTGGTGCTGGAAGAGCACAGCAATTCAGGCAGCATCCGACAAGCAGCAAAATCGACGTTTCGGGCAAAAGCCCTTCATCAGGAATAAAGGCAGAGAGCCTGAAGCGTGGAGAGATAAGC
>NC_057735.1:30061711-30064914 GCF_004010195.1 Chiloscyllium plagiosum
GTAGAGTGGGAGGGGGAGTTGAAATGTTGGGCCACGGGTCGGTTTGGTTGATTGGTGCGGGTGTCTCGGAGATGTTCCCTAGAGCGCTCTGCTAGGAGGCGCCCAGTCTCCCCAATGTAGAGGAGACCGCATCGGGAGCAACGGATACAATAAATGATATTAGTGGATGTGCAGGTAAAACTTTGATGGATGTGGAAGGCTCCTTTAGGGTCTTGGATAGAGGTGAGGGAGGAGGTGTGGGCACAGGTTTTACAGTTCCTGCGGAGGCAGGGGAAAGTGCCAGGATGGGAACTGTTTGTTGGTCAGTGCATTGAGTATAGGAGTTGGGAGGTCTTGTTGTGACTGTACAAGACATTGGTTAAGCTACTTTTAGAATACGGTGTTTAATTCTGGTCTCCCTCCTATTGAAAGAATGTTGTGAAACTTGAATGAGTCCAGAAAAGATTTACAAGAATGCTGCCAGGGTTGAAGGGTTTGAGCTATAGGGAGGGGCTGAATAAGGTGGAGCTATTTTCCCTGGAATGACAGAAACTGAGGGGTGACCTTATAAATGTTTATAAAATCATGAGGGGCATGGATAGGGTAAATAGACAAGATCTTTTTCCTGGGTGGGGGAGTCCAGAATTAGAGGGCATAGGTTTAAGGAGTGAGAGGAAAAAAATTAAAAGGGATCTATGGGGCAACATTTTCATGCAAAGGGTGGTGCATGTATGGAATGAGCTGCCAGAGGAACCGGTGGAGGCTGATTCAATTACAATATTTAAAAGGTATCTGGATGGGTCTATGAATAAGAAGGGTTTGGATGGATATGGGCCAAATGCTGGCAAATGAGACTAGATTTATTTTGTATATCTGATTGGCATAGTTGAGTTAGTCCAAAGCGTCTGTTCCAAAGCTGTACATTTCTATGACTCTAAATGAGATATATTTTTGCATAAAGCAAAGTGCATGACAAAAAGAGTAAGACACTGCTGAATTGTGATTGAAGATTAGAAAAATAAAAATAAGTCCAAATAATTATTGAAACATAAATGTGTCAGTTCCCATGCAATAATCTTGGGAACAAATATAGCTGTGATGCATTTGGCTAATTTCAGTTAGTCACTACATTCTGTCTGGATGACATACATTAGTATCTCAACTACGACTCTTCCACCAATAGCTTATGTCTACATAACAAGTGGAACCTTGGGATCCTTTATTTCTCTTAAGCTTTCAATAGTATCTAACTATGTTAAGTAGCCTAGGGCCAACTAACTGAGCGGTGATTTAGTGGTAACATTTCACCCAAGATATCTCTCGAGAAACTTCAGAACAAAATCTAGGTTGAAATTCATTGGTGTATTACATTGCTGAAGTTATTATATTTTGGATGAGACAATAACTTGCAACTCCATCTTCTGTCACAGGCAGATACAAAAATGTTCCACACCAATATTTTGAAGAAGAGCAAATGAGTGTGTACTGTTGCTTTGGCTCAAAGTCACTCTAGCAAAATGGATAATCTGGTCATTCTTGGAATGTCACATTGCTATTGTAGAGCATGAGGATACAAATGGCTGACATGTTTCCTACCTTACAACAGTGGCTGCACTTAGAGTCAATGAATCATACAACATAGAAATAGACCCTTGTTCCAATTAATTCATGTTGACTATGACTTCAAACTAAACTACTGCCACCTACCTGCACTTGGCCTGCATCCCTCCAAACATTTCTTATTCATTTAGGTATCCACATGTCTTTTAAACTCTGTAACTATACCTTATCCACCACTTCCTATGGAACTTCATTCCACACATGAACCACCCTCTGTGTAAAAAAAAAAGGGACATTGCCCCTCCTGTCTTTTTAAAATCTTTCTCCGTTCACTTTAAAATTATACCTGCTAGTCTTCAAATCTTCCACTCTAGGGAAAGGATACCTGCTATTCACCTTATCTATACCCTTCATGATTTTATAAACCACTAAAATGTCATCCCTCAACCTCATACACTCCTGTGATAAAACAAATCCCAGCCTATCCAGCCTCCCTTTATAGCTCAAGCCCTTCAATCCTGCCAACATCCTGATAAATCTCTTCTGAAGCCTTTCCAGCTTAATAATATCCTTCATGTAGCAGGGAGGCCAGAAATGGACACAGTACTCCAGGAGATTTCAAAAGCAGTTATTTGCTTTCAGGCACCTTTTGACATTTTGAAGTTTCAAATGCACTATGTACATACATGTTTTGGGAAATGGAGGTTGTTTAACAAATGAGAGTAAACTCACACCCAGGAAAGCATTAATATGCATCTCTGGTCTTGTATCATTCTGTATTTAGTCTGGGATTTTTGCTATTGAGCCAAGTAACTCAAAGCAGGAAATTTCCAGGCATACTGCACCCACCTTGGTAAAATGTACCTCAAATCACATGTTTGTTTTTCTCTTTTCCATGGTGTAGCAGGGGAATAATGAAGCTGGCCCATTATCCCAGGAAATGGGTTGCACACAATGACATGGGCAGTAAGGTGCCAAGAACAGCCAACTTCGGTCTTCTGGGACTTCTTTGTTTGGATACATTTTGACCTTTACCAGTCCTGTCTCCTCCTAGTCCACTTCCCATGTCACCTCCATATCAATTCAACATCAATACCTACTGCCATCTACCCTGTGGCCCCATATAGTCCTTATCCAAACCAATGCCAACCAGTTTTCATTTTTTAAAATATTCAAAAGGGCATACTATGCCCAGTCCCCTCCAATGCGCTAGCTATGCAGGGCAATAAAATGGATCATTCTTTTTATTTAATAGGAATCTGTTAACATTAAACTGTAGTACAGTAAATGCAGTGAAAGTCATTCTGAGGGATTAAAATTTGTATTGAATGTCACTGTGCAAGGCTGAAGCATATGACAACACTGGTTCAAAGATCTTGTGATGTTTGGTGCCATTTGGATCAAATTCTATCTGCAGCCATTCTGTACATCTCATAGAAGAGATGTACATAATGGCTTAAATGCTAAAGTTCTTTCCAATGTGTTTCATGATATGATTACACAATCATAATTCTAGATCAGTGGTGCTGGAAGAACACAGCAATTCAGGCAGCATCCAACGAGCAGTGAAATCGACGTTTCGGGCAAAAGCCCTTCATCAGGAATAAAGGCAGAGAGCCTGAAGCGTGGAGAGATAAGCTAGGGGAGGGTGGGGGTGGAGAGAG
>NC_057735.1:30065122-30070963 GCF_004010195.1 Chiloscyllium plagiosum
AGTTGAAATGTTGGGCCACGGGGTGGTTTGGTTGATTGGTGCGGGTGTCTCGGAGATGTTCCCTAAAGTGCTCTGGTAGGAGGCGCCCAGTCTCCCCAATGTAGAGGAGACCGCATCGGGAGCAACGGATACAGTAGATGATATTAGTGGATGTGCAGGTAAAATTTTGATGGATGTGGAAGGCTCCTTTAGGTCCTTGGATGGAGGTGAGGGAGGAGGTGTGGGCGCTGGTTTTACAGTTCCTGCGGTGGCAGGGGAAAGTGCCAGGATGGGGGGGTGGGTCGTAGGGGGGCGTGGACCTGACCAGGTAGTCACGGGGGGAACGGTCTTTGCGGAAGGCGGAGAGGGGTGGGGAGGGAAATATATCCCTGGTGGTGGGGTCTGTTTGGAGGCGGAGAGGGGTGGGGAGGGAAATATATCCCTGGTGGTGGGGTCTGTTTGGAGGCGGAGAGGGGTGGGGAGGGAAATATATCCCTGGTGGTGGGGTCTGTTTGGAGGCGGAGAGGGGTGGGGAGGGAAATATATCCCTGGTGGTGGGGTCTGTTTGGAGGCGGAGAGGGGTGGGGAGGGAAATATATCCCTGGTGGTGGGGTCTGTTTGGAGGCGGAGAGGGGTGGGGAGGGAAATATATCCCTGGTGGTGGGGTCTGTTTGGAGGTGGCGGAAATGTCGGTGGATGATTTGGTTTATGCGAAGGTTTGTAGGGTGGAAGGTGAGCACCAGGGGCGTTCTGTCCTTGTTACGGTTGGAGGAGTGGGGTCTGAGGGCAGAGGTGCGGGATGTGGACGAGATGCCCTCCAACGCATCTCGTCCACATCCCGCACCTCCGCCCTCAGACCTGTGACCAGTAGAGTGACACAAGAATCAGTGCTGGGTGAACCACTTTCTATCATTTATATAAATTATTTGGATGTGAACATAGGAGGAATAGTTAGTGAGTTTGCAGATGACATCAAAATTGGAGGTGTAGTGGACAGCGAAGCAGGTTACCTCAGATTAAAACAGGATCTTGACCAGTTGGGCCAATGTGCTGAGGAGTGGCAGATTGAATTTAATTAAGATAAATTCGAGGTGCTGCATTTTGGGAAAGCAAATCTTAGCAGGACTTATATACTTAATGGTAAGGTCCTAGGGAGTGTTGCTGAATAAAAAGCATTGATTAGATTGACTAGATTGGGTTGGGATATCTGGTCAGCATGGACGAGTTGGACTGAAGGGTCTGTTTCCGTGCTGTACATACCTATGGCTCTAAGTGCATCTGGTCACACCCTTTTTCCTAAAGAAGACCAAAAATGCAAAATTATTTGTTTTAACAGTCTTTTTTCCCATTGCATCACCTGTTAAAACTTAATAATAGATGAAAGGAAGAAATAAAAAGCAGTTATTCAACTAGTTTTTATTCCACTCTTATGGCTATAGTTTCATTTCTAAGTAGCATTGCATTCATTTGTTTCTTGTCAACCTTTATTCAAATATTGACATTTCTTACTGCCCTCTTTTCATTTATGCATTTTTACTCAAAAACATGATGCTTCTACATCTCTCTCAGTACAATTATCTAACCAATTCCTGAGGAGAAAACAATGTAACCGTTTTGATGTGCCTTTGTTTCCGTCTGTGGGAAGCTGACTCGATTCCTATTAATGCCTTCTCTGATGGAACACAACTGAAATCCAGAATGTTGCTTATGGGAATATCCACAAGCAACATAGTCGGCAGTTGCAACACCATTGGGATCAGTTTGTTATGGAACATTTCTGATGTAATTAGAAATCAATATAACAGAACTACTGCTTTAACTATTTGCTGGAGAGCTGATTTCCCACATAGAATTCCATTATATAAAGACCAGTCAAAACTGGGAATAAAATTAGCATAGAAATGGTTTCAGTCCAAAGTTTAATCATTCTTTTATCTTTACGTGAGCAATCTTTGCGCAACTCTGAATAGCCACTGTTCCCAGTTGCAGAGATATTTTGCCTCTTGTTCTGAAGATTAATCAAATTATCACAAACTCTGAAAAATCTAGCTTGTCAGTAATTTTATTGATCCATGGAATAAAGTAATTCATACAATGTTATATTTATGCCTCTGAGCACAGTATTCACATTTATTCAGCTTTGTCGTTTGAGGTGGACCCAACTAGACATACAATATTTGAAGCAATAAGGATCATTTGCAATAACAGAGAGTCACTCAGGCACTTAACTACTTAGCAGCATGCCTTTCATAGAATCAAAGATGCTGAGAGTAGATTGGGGTGGCACGGTGGCTCAGTGGTTAGCACTGCTGCCTCACAGCAACAGGGACCTGGGTTCGATTCCAGCCTCAGGTGACTGTAAGGGTGGAGTTTGCACATTCTCCTCCGGGTTTCCTCCAGGTGCTCTAATTTCCTCTCACAGTCCAAAGATGTGCAGGTCAGGTGAACTGGCCATGCTAAATTGGCCATGGTGTTAGGTGCATTAGTCAAAGGTAAATATAGGTCAGGGTGGGTTACTCTTTGGGGGATCAGTGTGGACTTGTTGAGCCAATGGGCCTGTTTCCATAATGTAGGGAATCTAATCTAGATGTCTTATTTCCTCTTATTTAACACAAACATTACAACAGAAGTGGTGACTGCTACAAATATGACACCCACCTGAGGCATGGATTACTGGATTGGAGACTATCAGTGAGTGATGGTGGGAGGAGTGTTCTGAGGAACCAAATGCCGATGAACCGGATGCTGAGGGAACCTGGCAGCAAAGACAAAAGGGTGATTCTCAGTGGGCAGTACCTACTTTCTAAATCTTTGATAAGGCACTGAGTGTCTTTGAATGAAGGACGAACCAAAGACCAGCAACACCACAAGGGTTGAGTATTAAATTCCACCCAAAAAGTGAACTCGTTGGACCATGGAGTGTTCTTCTTGTCAAGGCTTTAACATTCTTGCATTGAAGCTTTATAAATGGGAAATGGGTATATTCTTTCCGTATTTGTAATAATTATCTCTGGAAGAGCAGATGGGGAGAGTTAAATATTTTTCAAAGCTGATTTTTTTTTCAAACTCAATATTATTCTTAAGATAAAACAGTATGTTTGAGATTTTACAGTATTTCGTTATTTAAGCAAAATAACTTGAGACCCACTGACAAGTTTTCAAATGGTTGCTGAGACGCTAATCACCTTTAACAACAATGTCTTGTCAGTCATACTCAACTCATTTCATTTTGATGATTTTCTTCAGTGGAAGAAAGCTTTATGCCATGGTTGCATTTTAAATAAAAAGATGCAGTGTGAATTATTTTCAACAATGCCATTATAATTATCAATTGCCTGTTATTATTTTTTCCCATTTTTTATCATTTGCTCAATAGTTATTAAAATGAGCTGGCACATTAAATTCATCAGATGGTCTGGTTTGGCCTGAGCAGTGTCTGTCTTCCTCCTTATGTGGCCACATTGTCTTCATTTTATGTTAACCAAATGGTGTGTTTCAGATTAATGAGCAGTTGCATTTTTTCTGCCACATTGGCACGCAGAATGAAGTAATCATTCATTGTGATCTCCGTGTCCAGTAACAGACGTTTCTGCTAGACATTGAAGTGCACCTAACCATTCCTTATTGCAAAGGAGCTGAAAAATAAGAACGGTGACCATCTTTTAAATGTCATGTTTTATCTTAAGATTTGCATGTATTCTTTCATTGGAACCATTGGAATATTTGCTTTATTGTTATTACTATCCTCTAATCTAGATCTCAAGCTAGAATTACACCCTCCTCAGCTTTTTACATTGAATGCCTGCAAATTGATTCCTTCATTTAATTAAATGTAATATGTTTTATGATCACTGAGGTCATGTTTCAGCAGTTCAAAACAAACTGAAAGACACTGCTGTAGCAGCAGCAGCACATGTTAGATGTGGTCATATCATTTCTGTGGAAAGAAGAAGAGTTAACCCTAATTGCAGAATTGTATTTTAGCATGATCTATTGTATTCAGCTGTCTGATGCTGGGACAGTATAAACAAATTGATGATTTCATATAAACCATGGCATTGCGCTAATGTGCAATGTGCCCACTGCTTACCCTCAGCCCCCAGATTTCCTATTCCCTTCCTAAGTTCCACTCTCAACCTTTCCCTGAAAATACTGAGCATCTAATATTATGTAGCTGTGGCAACTGAAGAAATATCATGATTTGAAGGGCTAGTCTTCAAAGGTGATAGGCTGATTGTGCTGGCCATCATATCACGAATTTAAAAATTCCTAATGATATAATGGCCTGGATTAGCCCATGGCCTGACAGTCCTTACTCCAGTGGAGAAAGGAGTTGAACATGGAGACCTGTGGAATTGCCATCATAGCAGACTCCAAAGTAATTGCTTGGGAAATTGTAGGTTTGGCTGAACAATTTCTCTGGGCCTGGAAATTTCTGAAAAATGGATTCTGTTGAAATTAATAAATAGTTACTCAAAAAATGTTAGATGATTAAATACATAGTTCACCTTCTGAATAACTGTTCAACTGACTATGTACCAACCTCACATATCCTCACGTACCTCCCTTAGAAACTCTCATTCCCATCAGATACTAATACAATACCCCTAACAGACCAGGATCCCCACTCCACCCACTCCACTTCCGATGCCTCCCATCCCTCACCACAGAAACCAACCTGACCACATTACACTCTCCAACTGACATTATTCTCCCCTTTCCCCAATGCATACCCAACTCCCTTAACCACAATAAATATAATTCATTGCCCCCACTCCTCCACATGGTCTGGACCTATCCCAAACTATAACTCCAACTCCACCCCATTGCAGCACCAGACACAACCCAACCATCCTGCAGCCAGACTTACATGAACAGCCTACTCCCTGAGCCCAGAATTGACCTGAGCCCCATGCCACCAGACCTGACCACCCCACATTCCCTTGCTGCACTGAGATTGCCCCAAACTCCACCCTTACCACCAAACCTGAAATACCCGGAAGTGACACCTGCTCTCTCCGTCCCGCAGCAAGACGACATTTCACCGAATGTGAACAACCCTCAACACTACATCATGTAATATTTTCCCTTCCCACCTTTGCATCCCAGCCACTTGACACCCTAACCCCTTTCCACATGGAATCCGATCTTGGAGGATGACACGATGGCTCATTGGTTAGCACTGCTGCCTCACAGTGCCAGGGACCCGGGTTCAATTCCAACTCAGGTGACTGTCTGTGTGGAGTTTGCACATTCTCCCCATGACTGCATGGGTTTCTTCCGGGTGCTCCAGTTTTCTCCTACAATTTGAAGATGTACAGGTTAGGTGACTAGACCATGCTAAATTGCCCGTAGCGTTCATGAATATGTAGGTTAGGTGCATTAGTCAGGGGTACATGTAGAGTAATGGAGAATAGGTTTGTACAGCATGGAAACAGACCCTTCAGTCCAACCTGTCCATGCCGACCAGATATCCCAACCCAATCTAGTCCCGCCTGCCAGCACCCGGCCCATATCCCTCCAAACCCTTCTTATTCACATACCCATCCAAATGCCTCTTAAATGTTGCAATTGTACCAGCATCCACCACTTCCTCTGGCAGCTCACTCCATACACGTAGCACCTTCTGTGTGAAAATGTTGTCCCTTAGGTCTCTTTCATATCTTTCCCCTCTCAAACTAAACCTATGCCCTCTAGTTCTAGACTCCCTGACCCCAGGGAAAAGACTTTGTCTATTTATCCTATCCTATCCATGCCCCTCATAATTTTGTAAACCTCTATAAGGTCACCCCTCAGCCTCTGACACTCCAGGGAAAACAGCCCCAGCCTGTTCAGCCTCTCCCTGTAGCTCAAATCCTCCAA